>NW_024811709.1:0-2717 GCF_019175285.1 Sceloporus undulatus | reverse complement strand
ATCGATACCTTGTAGGAATTTAAGTAAATTAAATAAAAGGGTCATATTAGCTTAACTTGGAAGTAAATGAATAGTATATTTCTGACAGTTTTGTATATCAGGATATATTTATTGAATGTTGTATGTGTATGTTGCAGGTATTTGTACTTTTTTCTTGTTGTTATGCAAATGTCTTGGTATGTTTTTATCATTTTTGTTGGTAAAGGATTATTTATAATTAAATTACAAAAGAAAAAAAGTGGTTTCCAACCGGATTATTTCGGTACTTCAGATACAGCCTCAGTCGGTTATAAAGGAAAGAAGAACCCAATTCGATTTTTTATCCTGTTAAAAATGGTTTTGCTTTTTTAAATAAAAGCAGTTTGCTTTTCTGTCTAATCCTTATTTTTGTTGTTCTTGTTTGTTTCTATGTTTATTTGTTTAATTCTTGGTAATATGAGTTATTCTGGTCTGTCTCCTTCCTTCTTTCCTGAAAATCAATTAAGAAGGAAACTGGAGAGACTTTTAAAACCTCCCAAAGGAGCCACTTTTGGCCTTGTTTGGGGGACAAGCCTCCTCTTAGAAGCCAAATCCTGATGTTTTGAAGAACACTAAGAATAAGGCTTGTATTAAAACTATTCTCCCCATTTCTGATCCCTTTTAAAACCCTTGTTCCCCAGAAGGAGCAGAGCTTTGTAATAAGAAAACCCTCCCAGAAAAGACACACAAAAGACACATGAAGAGACACACTTCCTTCCTTTTGGCCCAAGGAGCCTGGCCTCCTTCTGACTCTAGAGCCTCAAGAGAGAAAGAGGAGCCTCTGTTAAACTGAGGCCTCAGAGAAGGTTCTGCAACATTATTCCCCACAGTCACAAGCAGAACAAAATGGCTGCTGGAACACAAAATGGCCGCCTCTGCCTCAGCACTTGGAGGCCTTCAGGGAACCCAAAATGGAGGATGAAAGGGCCCCAAAGTCAGAAGGGTCCTCAAACAGGATTTCTAAACCTTAACAACACCTAAAATCTTTCCTGATGCTGTAATTTAGAGACTCACTGAAATACTCTTTATAAATACGTCTTTCCATGTCTTTATAAATAAATAAAATTTAATAATACTAATGCTACTACTAATAATAGTAATAATAATTTACAACCAGGAGATTTCTCCCTGTGGCTTCTCCCCCAGAGGCCTCTGCGTATGCTCAGGAGCCCCTTCTTCTTCGCCTTCTTCTTCCTCTGCAGAATCCTCCAGAGGTCTCTCTGCTCCTCCTCCTCCTCCTTAGGCTCTTCCTCTAAGCCTTCCTCCTCCTCCTCCTCCTCAGGTCCTTCTTCTAAAGCTAAGCCTTCCTCCTCTTCTTCCTCAGGCCCTTCCTGTAAGCCCTTCCTCATTCTCCTCCTCCTCCTCTTCTTCTTCCTCTAAGCTTTCCTCTTCCACCTTCCTCTAAGCCTTCCTCCTCCTTTTCCTCCCAGACTTTGGGTGGAGAATTGTGTGCCTTCAATTCCTTTCTGGGGATCCTAAGGCAACACTGTCACAGGAGTCTCTTTGTGGGTTTTGTCGAAGAGTGTTTACCATTGCCATCCTTTGAGGCTGAGAGAGTGTGCCTTGTGGGCTGGGGGTGTGCTGCGTGCCTTGAACTCGTGTCTAGTGACCCTATTCCCAGGCATCCTTTGCCTTCAAGTTTGCCTTCCACTTTGCCCTTTGTCTTCCTCTGAGGCTGAGAGAGTGTCTGCTGCCCAAGGTTCCCCCACATTGGGCTTCTTGGCCCAGAATGAATGCCATTTCCCATCATGTAGATGTGTGTGTGTGTGTGTGTGTGTGTTGTAAGACTTCCAGCTGGTCATTGGTCTTCCTCTGAGGCTGAGAGAATGTGACTTACCCAAGGTCACCCATTTTATATAATGGGTCTTGAGCACCCATGGATTTTACTATCCAAACCAAATCCCAAAGGATACCAAGGGCCCATTGTTTTTCTATCTTTTTTTGCAAACAGCAAAGCAGATCTTGCTTGCCTGATCTTTGAATATTCAAGAGCAGTGTTAGGCAAATGCTAAGAGATGCCTTGTGAGGTTAGGAAGAGAGTCCTGGGAAACAGTCCTCTTCCTCTGGACCCACAGACTCAGAAAGACATGGGCCCTCCATTCAATGGGACCCCTTCCTTTGGGGCTGCTCTGGGGCCAGGAGGGTCTCTCAGGAGAGACTGGTAAAGTCAGCCTTTGAGGAGCTCTGGTCCTTAAAGGTTAATATCTCCAGGCTTTGCTGAGAGGGCAATATTTGGGATATGGGCAGATCCAGGCTGCAGGGCTCTCTCAGATCTGGTTCAAAAACACTGCAGAGATGACGATGATGATAATGATGATGAATCTTCCCTTCAAACCCAGAGGCTTGTGGACGCTCAGATAGTAACAGTGGTCATAAACACATTGCAGAAATAATCCAGTTTGCAGAAACAAACCACTTTAACTGCCCTGTTTCAGTACTCGGGAATCCTTGGAATTTTAGTTTATTATGGCATCTGAGTTGTCTGACAGAGAAGACTAAATATCTCACAAAACTACACATCCCAGAATTCCCTAGCATTCAGACAGTTAAAGCAGCCCTGAACTTGGACCATTGTTAGCGGTTGGCTTGGAGCCTGAATAGGGTTCTAGAAGGCTGGTGGGTTTGGTCATTGGCTGCTTAGGAAGAAGGGCTCCTTCTGGGTTTCCTTGGCAGGAAAGGAAAGGAAAGGTGGGTGCCTC
>NW_024811708.1:0-2717 GCF_019175285.1 Sceloporus undulatus | reverse complement strand
CCAATCTAAGTCCACTTTTTCAGCTGCATTTGAATTTAATAATGATAATAATAATGGTGATGATGATGATGATAGATAGATAGATAGATAGATCGTGTAGCACATTTGAGACTCACTAAAAGAAAAGTTGGCAGCATGAGCTTTCCTAGACTTAAGCGTACTTCCTTAGATGTATGGGAATTGTAGTTTTTTGTCGCACCAGAGCTCTTTCTCACAAAACTACAATTCCCAGGGTTCCCTAGCACTGAGCCATGGCAGCTAAAGTGGTCTTGAACTGGATTATTTCTGCAGTGTGTCTTGGAACCAACTCAGGCTGCATCTTCACTCCAGAGACAATCCAGTTTCATACCGTTTTAACTGCCATGGCCCAGTGCTATGAAGTCCCGGTAATTGTAGTTTGTTATCATACCAGAGTTTGCAGAGAGAGAAGGTTAAATGTCTCACAGAACTAGAATTCCCAGGATTCCATAGCACCGAGCCTGGGCAATTAAAGAGGTGTCAAACTGGATTATTTCTGCAGTGTGGTTGCAGCCGAACACGTTTCTATTTTGCATAAATCTTCCTGGCCCCCCTTCATGTCCAAATAAGTATCTTAAAGGTATTAGAAGAACTGAAAGATTCTTTGTTTGGTCCAATCGTAATTTTGAGAGTTGAAATAAGTTACCATTATTTTTATTCAATTAGGTTTACATTTATTTGCTAAAGATCCACCATATTAATAAAAATATAAATAAATCCTATTATTATTATTATTATTATTATTATTATTATTATTATTACGAGAACTTTCAAGGGATTTTGACTGAATATTCCGTGTAATATGGGGTGGATTCCATGGATTTTGGTAAAACATGCCGGGAAATAAGTTTGAGGCTTCTTACCAAAACTGGTCCTGCCCTGCAGTAAAGCCCCTCCAATCCCTCTCAACCGAGGACTACAACTCCCAAGTCTTCTTTCTTTCTTTCTTTCTTTCTTTGTTACTTTCCTTCTTCCTTCCTTCCTTCCTTCTTTTCTCCCAAGCTGCCTTGTGTTAGTGCTGTTACTGCTCTTGTTGTCGTTGTGTGCTTCTAAGTTGTTTCTGACTTATGGTGACCCTAAGGGAAGTCCATTGAAGGCTTTTCTTGGCAAGATTTGTCCAGAAGTGGTTTAGTAAGTGCCTACCACTGAGGCTGAGAGAGTGTGACTTCTTGCCTAAGGTCACTCAGTGGATTTCCGTGGCCAAGAGGGCATTTGGACCCTGGGCTCCAGGGTCATAGTTCAATGCTCCAGCCACTAAACCACACTGGCTCTTTCTTGAGGCTTTGTAGTTTTTTGTGGAGTGGCTCTAAGTCATTGCCGACTTCTGGGGAGCCTTCCCTGGGGTTTTCTTGGCAAGAGTTGTTCAGAGGAGGTTTGCCATTGCCTTCCTCTGAGGCTGAGAGGGTGTGACTTCTTGCCCAAGGGACCCAGCTGGTTTCATGGAGGAGTGGGGCATTGGAGCCTGGACTCCAGAGTTGTAACCCTGCACTCAAACCACTGCACCACACTGCCTCCCATTCCCATGTACAACCTGGGAAATGATTGCAGACTTTTTCTGTTCTTCATGTGTGTCTTCAAGTCTAATCCAATTTATGGCAACCCTAAGGCAACCTTATCATGGGGTTTCCTTGGCAGGTTTATTTAGAGAGGGGATGCCATTGCCATCCTCTGAGGCTGAGAGAGTGTGACTTGCCAAGGGTCACCTAAGTCCAAAACACACTGCAGCAATAATCCAATCTGAGAACGCTTTAACTGCCCTGGCTCAGTTCTAGGGAATTCTGGGAAATGTAGTTTTGTGAGGCATTGAGCCTTCTCTGTCAGAGAATTCTGGTGCCACAATAAACTCCAGTTCCCAGGATTCCCTAGCACTGGGCCAGGACAGTTAAAGCTCTCTCAAAATGGACTATTTCTGCCGTGTCTTTTGGACCTTTCTTGGCTGCAAACTGTCCATAGCCTGCAATGCATTTCCCAATTCTGTTGGCAGGGAGGGACTGCCAACAGTTTCTCATTTCCCCCCCAAAACCAACACAAAGCTGGCAAATGGAAAGAGGTTTTAAAGCAACATTTCATTCTGCTATATTTTATTAAGAAACTAAATGTCTCATATGCTATTATCAGTTTTGTAGCTATTATTACAGAAAGACGTAGAGTGCAAACTCCTCAGTACCTTTATTTTCTGGAGTGAGATGGGCTTTTCCAACTGACTCACTGTGATGATCTCCGGTGGTCCAAGCAGCCAAACTGCGGCCCTGGAATAATAATAATAATAATATTAATAATAATAATAATAATAATAATGTTATACCCCTCTCTTCAGCCAAAAGGCTATCAGAGTGGCTTACAAATTGGCTCTTTGTCCAGCAGTCCCTTAACTTCCTTGAATCACACTGCCTCCACCCAGTGAATAATAAAAGGACTTCCCTTAACCTTCACTGGGACCAGTTAAGGAACCTTATTTCTACTTCTTTACTGATCTTCCCAAGCATCAACTGAGCCAAAACACATGTAAAAGTAGCATTGAGTAGGAGATACTCCAAGGAGGTATTTATTATAGATAACGAAATATAACTGAAATATAACTCATGCAAGACATTAAGAGTTTTGCAGGTACAATATTTGTAAGTATATAATATTCAATTCATATAAACTATGAAATAAAACTAAGTGTCCAATTCTGAGACTAACTTCCAAGATCCGCT
>NW_024811707.1:0-2717 GCF_019175285.1 Sceloporus undulatus | reverse complement strand
TGTGCATTTCGCTGGTTTAATAAGCCACACCATTTGTTCCCTGTCCCATCAACTACCAGCTTCCCCCAACTTGCAATGCACTGGCCTCGCATGGAGCACCCCAATACAGGCCATAGTACAGATTGTGTCCTGCAGAATTCTTTAGGAGGGAGCAGTCTGGTTTCCTGAATAGGAAACAAGATCCAACCCTTTCTTCATGCAAGCGTTTACACAACATGTAACTGCCAAAAAAAAAATTGATAATTTATGCGCATGCACGCTATGCGCATAGTTTTAGGCCGCTCTGGGCCACCGTAGGGGAAGGGGAGTGATGTCACCGGCTGCACTCCTCCTCTAACGGCGCCAAGCTTGAGTTGACTACATTGTAACAAGTTACCTGTGGAGCCCTCCAGCCATTGGCTAACAGGTGTAGGGCTACTTTTTGAAACTTTGGGCCCATGTGTGCGCAGAGTCTGTCCGTTGGGGGGAAGATGGCGCCGAGGAGGCTCGCAAGGATCGAGCATTGGACGGCACAAGAAACCGACCTCCTGCTCGATTCTCTCGGCCGTACAAATGCGGGGTTGAGGCGGCTGATGCGATCCAGCAGCCACCCCAACCTCCATCTGTACGAGAGAGCCTCCCGGCACCTCGAAAGGCACGGTTGGAGACGGCTTCCGGTGCAATGCCGGACCAGGTTCAAAAATCTTAAGGCTGCTTTCTTTAAGGCCCGGGACATCGCCCAGGGCAGCCCCCCGCGACATGTCCGCCCGCCTTTCTACCAGAGGCTGGCGGACATGTGGCGGAGGGCAGGGCGGCCTGCAGCTCGGGAACGGAGGCCCCCGCCAGGTAAGTGTCAAAAGTTTGGCTACCGGTGGGGTTGCGCGGTGGGGTTGCACAAGTAGGGGGACGGAATGACTAATTGTGCGCATGATCTTTCCTTGAGACCGTTTATTATTTTCCAGCCCCCGACTCTGATCGGGGAAGACCAAGGAGGAGGAGGGGGTCCCGCCGCCGTGAGCCTTCTTCCTCGCCGTCTACCGAAGAGGAGGAACAGGAGGAGGAGGAAGAGGAGGAACCCTCCGTGTTGGGAGAGGAGGGAGAGGACGAGGCACCTGCTGTCCGCGAGTCACCAGCGGAGGAGGAGGAGGAGGAGGAGGCGGGGCAGATCGAGGGTACGTTGGATCAGGGAATGTCACGCAGGAGTTTGTTTTTGGAATTAGGTTGCCAAGGAAGAGGAAAACTAGACCGTGGGACACTATGTGGTCATCCACTGTGACCCTTCCAAGGGAGGTGTTATAGAAGCATATTTTGCTGTCAGGCCCCATTTCTGTTCTGTTGGAGGTAATGGCAAAGCAGTTGGTACGAGGTATGTTAGGACGCCCCCACCCCCCCCACACCCCCTGCGGCCGGTTAAACTGTCACACAACAAACCAATGTGTACTTAACTATTCTGTCATATCCAACAGCTGAGGAATCGCAGCCTGGACCGTCCCATGCTGCTGGGGTCGCTGCAGCGGCACCACCCGCACTTTGTGAGTTGCAAACATGTTTGCTCTAGTTAAATCTTAAGATGTAAGTCCTGCAGTACTATTAGCGGGAAGCAAGACTGTAGACAATTGTGCATGTATGTGTCCTGTGTATTTCTAGCAAGCTGACACATCAGTGTACATGTATGCTTTTTTGTGTGGAGGAGTGCATGCCACAAGGCGGTTGCCACAAGCAGGGCAACACTGTGGCAGCTAAGTGTGGAAAGGCTGCTGTTACATGTCTGCTAAAGACATCATGTTAAGAGGAATACTAGATAGAGTAGTTTTGGTGCTTGTGAATATGTGACTGGCACTTTGGGGTGAAGAGAGTGTTGACACATCTATTTGTTCTTGTTTGTTGTCTGTAGGGTACTCCAATATTCTGTTACGAGTTGGGGCCCAAGACCAGAGGCTGGCCCTGATGGAGAAGAGACTGTCCAGGCTCGAGGGCCTGGAACAGAGAGTGGAGAGGCTGGAGCGTGTCCTGCGCCAGCGCTGGCCGGAGGACTTTGAGGATGTGTAAATAGTTAATATATTGTGTGTACATTGTAAATACACAGTTTATATTTTTTGAAAGAATGTTTCCTTGTGGTCATTTTGCAATGCTACTTGTCTGCTGGAGACATACATATTACACACATGTTTATAGAACATTGGTTTTATTAGGCCACCTCAAAACTAAGGACTAAGAGGCCAATATGTAATGTAAAATCATTACAACAATTTAACTCCTTGTCAGGAAACGTTTGTAATGTAAAACCATTACAACCATTTCAGTTAACAACATGATACACGTCAAATGTGGAACCATTACAACTAGTCATGTAAAAATTGTCATAAACAGTTAAACCAATGTAAACATTGGAAGTAAGGCAGATGTTCTGTAACATGGTCCAAAACTTTAATCATGGGGACAGTGTTACCGGCTTCTTAATCTTGCGGATGGGCCTGGTACTTGGTCCAAGAACCGCACCCCCAGATGATGCTGTAGACCCTCCCTGAGACTCCTGCTGGCTGACAGAAGGGCCAGGAGGGGAATTACTTGATGGTTGCATGGAGTCCGGGGAACACTTAAAGCGCTTCTTCCTCGGCATGCCAGTAGCATTGCCTTGGGTACCCTGCGACTCCATCAGCTTGTACATTTTCTCCATTATCTGGTTGCTAGCCAGCAGAGCACCTGTTAGTTGCTGCATGCTCTCTCTGTCCTCAGCA
>NW_024811706.1:0-2717 GCF_019175285.1 Sceloporus undulatus | reverse complement strand
AAGATAGTTTTAATATAAGCCTTATTATTATTATTATTATTATTATTCACAAACATTGGGCTTTGGCTTCTAAGAGGAGGCTTGTCCCCCAAACAAGGCCAAAAGTGGCTCCTTTGGGAAGTTTTAAAAGTCTCCCCAGTTTCCTTATTAATAGATTTTCAGGCAAGAAGGAAGGAGACAGGCCAGAATAACTCATATTACCAAGAATGAAACAAGACATGGGGGCTTCTACCCTTTTACAACCGACTAAGGCTGTATCTGCACTGAAGAAATAATCCAGTGTGAAACTGCTTTAACTCTCCTGGCTCCATTTTGTGGAATCCTGGGATTTGTTGTTTGTTGTGGCATGAGATCTCTCTGGCAGAGAATGTAAAATCCCAGGATTCTATAGCACTGAGTGGTTAAACCGGTGTCAAAGTGCCTTATTTCTGTAGTGCGGATGGGGCCTTCTTGGGAAAGGGGCTGATGATGGCGGAAAGCACTGGGGAACTCTGGGGTTTTCAGCAGATTATTTATTTATTTATTTATTTTATGATGCACTCATTTCACATCTATCTACGGGGACATAACCAGGGCCCTCTCCAATTCCCCATCCCCTAATCCCCCATCACTAAGAAGGCATGGAGTATCTGTTGTGTAGGGGAGCTGCAGTGAATCTATGCTAGGTCCAGGGGGCTTTGTTTGGTGCAGAGGTAGGAAGGGGATGTCCACCTCTGCATCGGCCCAAAGGAGGCATATGTCACCTGCGTATCTCACCAGCAAGATCCAGTTCTCTGTGTCTTTGAGTGCTGCAGGGTTTCTTGCCAAGCCAATCCTAACCCTGGGCCCTTTTCTCAGGAACGTTGTCTATGCCTCCTTGTACAAGGCTTTGGGGCTTCTCTTTCTGGAAGTGACCAAGTGCAGGGCCACCAGGACCCCTGCCTACCTGATGGCCGACACAGACGCCAAGCAGAGGGAGTTGGGCTCCAACAGAAAGAGGATGGGGAGGTACAACAGCTCTTTGGTGAGTCACTATCCTATTAGCTTCATCTGTGTCACTTCATTGCCAATTTATGAAAGGAAGCAAATAATATACTGTCTGAGTTTGGCAGAGACAGTCTTGGTTAATCCTCTGTCACCCCACTTTTCAGGGGCTTTTAAAAATGTCCCGGTTCGTCTCTCCTCCTCCCACTTTTCCCCTTTCTCAACTCACTTCAGTTCCTGAGTGCAACTGAGTTTGCAGCCTGTCAGCTCAAAAGTGGGGAGAAAAGAGGAAAGAAGGAGACAGGATATGGCCCTTCCCAAGAGGCTGAAGCAAAAGCAAACTGCTCTTCCTTTCCTACCTTGTGTGATCTTCCTCATAAACAACTTTGGCCATCTTCACTGCCTTCTGGGTTGCTTGTCCACATGCGTCTTGCTTTTCCAATCTGTGAAATGTTGGAGGCTATGGGAGAATGTCTCTGGAAATAAATTGGGGCTGGGCCCAGTGACCCTTAAGCCCAGAGTGCTCCCCACAACTGCTTTATAAAAATGACATTTGCCTCCAAAATGTGGCAAGAAATGTCTAAATGCACCATAATTCTTTGGTGGCTAAATATACTGTATGTGTTGGGATAGTCAGTATCCTAATCCTTCATCAATATCCCAGCCATGGCCTAAATTATATTGTTGATTATATTGCATATTATATTGAAAAGATTTGAGACAAACGATCTCAAAGGCAGTAGCTTTTTTCTGGCTGACAGCATTTAAAGTTTATTTGCTGGACTGAATTCTAAAGTGACCAAATAATATTTGGATGCACCATGTGCTTTCCTCCCATTTTCCTTAGTCACTCTCTGGATGAGGGCTATTTTCTGTTGCAGGTGACCTTTGCGGATGTGGCGATATATTTCACTGAGACGAATGGAAACTGTTGACGAAGAAGCAGAGACTTATGTACAGTTCTGTAATGATGGAGAATTATGAGAATGTGGCCTCTGTGAGTAAGGACCTGGAATCCACTAGAATTATAGAATCATAGAGTTGGAATATACGACAAGCGCCATACAGTTCAACCCTCTTCTGCCATGCAGGAATACATATCCCAAGCACCATTCAGCCTCTGTTTAAAGACCTCCAAAGAAGAGAACTCCACCAAACTCTAAGGGAGTATATTCCATTGTCACAAAGGTCTTTCTGTCCCAAAGTTCCTCCTAATGTTTAGGTGGAACCTCTTTCTCTGTGACTTGCATCCATTGTGGTGTCTCTTTTTCTCTGTAGCAGCAAAAAGCAAGCTTGCTCTATCCTCAATACAACCCTTTCCAATATTTAAACATGGATATCATATCCGCTTTTAATTTTCTTTTCTCCAGCGTAAACATACCCAGGTCTCTAAGCCGCTCCTCATAGGGCTTGATGGTTTCCAGATCCTTCACCATTTTGGTTGCTCTCCTCTGGGCATGTTCCAACCTGTCAACATCCTTTTTGAATTTCGGAGGCCAGAACTGGACACAGGATTATTCCAAGTAAGGCCTGACCAAAGATGAATAGAGCGGCACTATTACTTCCCTTGATTTAGAAACTGTACTCGTATTGATGCAGCCTAGAATCACATTGGCCTTTTTAGCTGCCGCATCACACTGTTAGTCCAAGTTCAACTTGTGGTCTACTAGGAGTCCTAGATTCCTTTGAAGCGTAGTTTAATTGTGATAGCAACATCCTGTAGAATATTTGAATTTGTAGTTTAGTGAGGCACT
>NW_024811705.1:0-2717 GCF_019175285.1 Sceloporus undulatus | reverse complement strand
GGGGGGGGTCACATTGGCCCCCAGGGGATCTCAGGGGCAACCGCACATTGTATTGCCTTAAAATAGGAATAATGTTTTGCCCCTCAGTATCCCATTGCATCCCTTTGGGGAAGTGGAGGCCATTTTGACACTGTTGGGCCCTCTCTGAGCCATTGCAGGGTCAAGGGAGGTCTATTCCCCAAGAAGCCTCCCCAGAGCCAAAAAAGGTAGGAAACATACTCAGAGATGTGCTAAGTACCGTTTCGTGGAGAAATGCATTAATCTCCATGCTGTCTTCCCACAAAATCCTAGAATTGGTGTGATATCTCGGGGTGGAACTAAGTTTCAGAATTAAAAAGTCCTTCGCTTGCACCAAAAGGTTAATTGAGAAACTCAGGCAGAAGCATCCATTAACACGTCTAAGCAGTCTCTGAAGCGTCAAAACCTTTTCCCTCCATCGTTAACTACCTTCACACTCCCCCTTTTCCTCCCCCTTCAGCTCCTAAACAGCCCAGCTGCCAAGGTACCTCTTGCCTTCTTCTTCTTCCACCGTTCACATACACCTTTCCCCCTGGGGCATGTCTGTCACTCAAAGCTCACAAACCAGTCAGTTAAGATCCTCCACAACTGCTTCTTTTCCCCAAGCCATTCTAGGCCCCACTATTCTTACCAATTCCTTAAAACTACTAGCATTTAAATGACTAACAATTCACTCCCAAACCCCAAAACCATTCTGGATGAACCACAGAAGCTGGTTCTGACAATTGGCAGTTAACAATGGCGTATTTAGAATCCTTATAAAGTGCAGAGCAATAGTGCCTCATTAACTACAAATTCAAATATTCTACAGATGTTGCTATCACAATTAAACTACACTTGAAAGGGATCTATGAGTCCTAGTAGACCACAAGTTGAACATGGGGAAACAGTGTGATGCGGTAGCTAAAAAGGCCAATGTGATCCTAGGCTGCATCAATATAAGTATAGTTTCTAGATCAAGGGAAGTAATAGTGCCATTGTATTCAGCTTTGGTCAGGCCTTACTTGGAATAATCCTGTGTCCAGTTCTGGGCCCAACAAATCAAAAAGGATGTTGACAAGTTGGAAGATGCCCAGAGGAGGGCAACTAAAATGATGAAGGATCTGGAAACCATCAAACCCTATGCGGAGCGGCTTAGAGAGCTGGATATGTTTACCCTCAAGAAAAGAAAATTAACAACGAATATGATATCCATGTTTAATATTGGAAAGGGTAGTCGTATTGAGGATGGAACAAGCTTGTTTTCTGCTGCTACAGAGAAAAGAAGACACCACAGTGGAGGCAAGCCAGAGAGAAAGAGGTTCCACCTAAACATTAGGAGAGACTTTGGGACATTAAGAGCTCTTCGACAGTGGAATATACTCCCTTAGATTTTGTTGGAGTACTCTTCTTTGGAGGCCTTTAAACAGAGGCTGGATGGTGCTTGGAATGTGTATTCCTGCATGGCAGAAGTGGGTTGAACTGGATGGTCCTTGTGGTCTATTCCAACTCTGTGATTCTGTAATGCTAGTGGATTCCGGTTCCTTACCCACAGAGGCCACATTCTTGTAATTCTCCATCATTATATAACTGTACATAAGTCTCTGCTTCTTCGTCAACAGTTTCCATTCATCCTCAGTGAAATATATCGCCACATCCGCAAAGGTCACCTGCAACAGAAAATAGCCCTCATCCACAGAGTGAGTAAGCAAAAGGGGAGGAAAGCACATGCTGCATCCAAATATTATTTCATCACTTCAGAATTCAGTCCAGGAAATAATCTTTAAATTCTGTCAGCAAGAAAAAGTTACTGCCTTTGAGATCCAATTTGTCTCAAATCTTTTCAATGTAATATACAATATAGTACTGTACACAATATAATCTAGGCCATGGCTGGGATATTGATGATGGATTAGGATACTGACTATCCCAACACATACAGTACATTTCACCACCAAAGAATTATGGTGCATTTAGACATTTCTTGCCACCTTTGAGAGGCAAACGTCATTTCTGGGGAGCACTTGAGCCTTGAGGGCCACTGGGCCCATCCCATATCTATATGCAGAGACGTTCTCCCATATCCCCCAGCATTTCACAGATCGGAAAACAAGACACATGTGGACAAGCAACCCAGAAGGCAGTGAAGATGGCCAAAATTGTTTATGAGGAAGATCACACAGCCTAGGAAGGGCACAGCAGTTTGCTTTTGCTTCAGCCTCCTGGGAAGGGCCATATCCTGTCTTCTTCTTTCCTGTCTTCTCCCCACTTTTGAGTGGATGGGGTGGAAATAGGGATGTAAAGAATATTCTCCAAAATTCAAAAATTAGTAGAAATATGTCTAATTCGAAAATTTTGAAAGCATTTTATAGAGAAGAAATTCTGATCACTTCTCGATCATGACTAAGAATTTTGATTTTTAATCATTTCCAAATGAAGAGAAGAGAAGAAACTTTCAGCTGACAAATTCAACCTGCAGGATTTGGGTATTTTGCGTAAGAAAAGCTACCATTCATCCTGGGTTTTACCAGAGGCTATTTCCTTTGTTAGGGTGATTCCCTAACTCACTTACAGTTTTACTTTGAAAAACAAAAGAGAACAAAAGGGGAGGCATTTTGTGTGTTAGTGGTGGATAAGACCTTCTGCCCTTTGTGCCATACTCTTTTTCGATGCATCACACACTCTTATTCATGGATATTTTGAACTCTCTTTGCCAAATA
>NW_024811704.1:0-2717 GCF_019175285.1 Sceloporus undulatus | reverse complement strand
TGTGTGATAAGGTCCATCCTAAGGATTTGAAGAACTCGAGTTCTACCCCAAGCAACCAAACCAGGGAGATAAGACAGAAGCACACAGTAAAGATAGTCATGTATTCCTGGGGGGAGGGGGATGATAGTGATATCATTTTGTTGGCCTAAATACGCCAAAAGCACGAGATCCCATCTGGTCTTGGAAGCTCAGCAGGATCATCCCTGGTTAGTACTTGGATGGGAGACTGCTAATTAATCCTAGATGCCGTAGGCTATATTTCATGGGAAGGACCTGGCAAAACCTCGTCTGAGTATTCCTTGCCTAAGAAAACTTGGTGAAATTAACAGGATTGCTTGAAGGCACAGACATACAACATTTTATTAGTCTAACCAACAGTTTGAAAAATAATATCCACAGTATTTTTTACTTTTATACCTCTTTTCCAAAAGCTGAAAATAGTATACATATAACATCCACTGACAAAATTGCAATGAATATTTAAAACCTCTACTATCAAGGATGGGAATTGTGTATCCCTGTAGCCTACTCCAAGAACTCTGGCCAGCATTGTCAGTGGTGAGGAATGTTGGGTATTTCAGTCCAAGAACATTTGGGAGGCCACATAATTCCCACCTTAGCATGGCCTCATCATAAACAAAGGTGGTGTACAGACCGGCACTTTGTGCCAGCCTGTGAGTGTGGCAACAGCACAGCGTCTGCATGCTGGATGCCGTGACTCCACCCCCATCATGTCATGATGCCACACATCTTTCTAGATGGTGTGCAGCATCATGGCATGACCCCGGTAATGCATCTAGATGATGCCGTGCCGAAAGGGCATCACAATGCCACTATGATACTCTTCAGAGGGTGCAAAAAGGAGCTGCTTTTTGCAGCTCCTTTTTGCACTCTCCAGAGGCCAGATCAGTGCCATGGCATGCAATTGCTGCAGCACCGATCCAGCCAGTAAAGGGCCACCCATCTGTATAGCCCCAAAGCTCCTCAGAAAACAGCAGATTAATTTAATCACTTAACAAAAGAGAGAAGTTTTACAATCTCTGTGATAATAATATACCCTCCAAAATTTCACAGATGAAAACCAAGACATATGTAGCTTTACAACATCAGTGTGGTCAAGATGGGAAAAAAGTATAAATGAAAAAGGACAGACAGGTTAAGAGAGGCTGTAACAATTTGCTCTTGCCTGAGCCTCTCTTTTCCTCTCCTTCCCAACTCCCCACTGAGTTACTTTTGCACTTTTAATCCATTTTGCAGCAATTAGCCAGCATGGTGGTTTGAGTGTTGTCCTCTGACTCTGGAGACCAGGGTTTGAATCCCTGCTGAATTATGGAAACCCACTGGGTTAGTGACCTTAGGCAAGTCACACGCTCTTAGCCTCTGAGGATGGTAATGGCGACATATCTTTGAAGAAACTTTTCAAGAAAATTCCATGATAGGTTTGCCTTACGATCACCATAAGTCAGAAGTGATTTGAAGGGGCACAACAACAACAACAACAAACAGCAATTGAAATAAGCTGAGGGCAAACTGGGAGGAGGAGAGAGAAACTGGGACATTTTATTTAACATCTATATGAAGCTGCTGGGTGAGATTATTCGGAGTTATGGAGCTGGGTGTTATCAGTACGCTGATGACACACAAATCTATTTCTCAATGTCTCGTTCGTTGGCCTCGAATTCTGATGGTGTCTCTTCTCTCAATAAATGTCTTCGGGCAGTAATGGGCTGGATGAGGAAAAACAGATTGAAACTGAATGCGGACAAGACGGAGGTGCTTACGGTAGCAGCCCCGAAACCAAGAATTGGGCTGCAACCCCCAGTCCTGGATGGGGTCACACTCTCCTCTAGTGACTGTGTTCGCAGTCTAGTGGTGCTCCTTGACTCGTCACTCCTGATGACAAATCAGGTAAATGCGACAGTCAAGAGCGCCTGTTATCAGCTTCGGCTGATACGACAACTGCGCCCTTTTCTGGAAGTAAGGGATCTTGAAACTGTTGTACACGTGCTGGTAACCTCACGTCTAGATTTCTGTAATGCGCTCTACATGGGGCTACCCTTGTGCTTGATTTGGAAACTGCAATTAGTGCAGAATATGGCGGCCAGAGTAGTGTCAGGAACATCGAGGAGGGACCATATTACTCATATTACATTAGATAATCCCGGCCTCAGGAACACTCTTCTCATGAGAGTCCCTAAGGTCCTCCCTGGAAATTTGAGTGGAATGCTGCCACAGTTTGCTGTTTTGTTTTTGTTTGTTTTGTAATGGTGTGTATGTGTTAATGTTGTTTTAATTTGTTGGTTTTAATTATAATTGATTTAATAACTTTTATGGGGGGGAGGGAAGTAGATTTTGATATATATTGTATTGTATTTTATTATTGTTAGCCGCCCCGATTGACCTCAAAGGGGCGGGATATTAATAATAATAATAATAATAATAATAATAATTATTATTATTATTATTATTATTAAAAGCAGCTGAAAAAGTGAAACAACAGAGGATCAGAAATTTCTTTTTCAAATTAGTACACGTGGAAATATTACTTGGTCCTTCTGAGAAAAGATACAGCAGTTTGGGGAATACTTCAGAAAAGGTGCCATCCTTAGCCACTGCTACCCAAACTTGCCAAATAGGTGGCACAGCTAATAGAACTGACTTCTTCCCAGTTGGAGCACAAGCTGACCTAAGTGTCAGATCTCTAATAATATTTTCTA
>NW_024811703.1:0-2717 GCF_019175285.1 Sceloporus undulatus | reverse complement strand
GAAGAAGAAGAAGAAGAAGAAGAAGAAGAAGAAGAAGAAGAAGAAGACTGTAGAAAACAGCATAAACAGAACTGAAAGCACAATTTGGAATTAAATCTTGCCAATTCAAGCAAGATTTTACCCCCCCCCACACACACACACACCCCTCCCCCCCACTCTCTATATGACCTCAAATATAACTTACCAAAATGAAATTAGAGGCTGGTTATTTTCCTGATTCATACAACCCCTCCACCTCTCACCTGTCTCTTGAGCATGAGCATTTCTGTTTGTTTTTATAACACACTCTCTTGTTCTTGTTCTTTCTTTCTCTCTCTCTCTCTCTTACACACACACACACACACACACACACACACACACACACACAACTGGCCACTTCATTTTGCCAAAATCTTTTTCTGTTAATCCACAAAAAAGATAATCCCATTTTGCCTAATATTTGCACATACCAATTTATATATCTAGCCACACATTCAGGTACGATTTTTATAATTTCAATAGAGACAGAAAAACAATGGTTAGAATTCTGTTAGTTCCAACTAGAGCTGACCAAATGAATCCATTGCTGAATGGTAAGTCAACACAGTTAAATACCACTGATTCAATGGGTCTATTTTAATTAGGATAACAACCATTTCCTCCCAAGTATGATGACAGCAACAGCTTTGTCTGCTATACCTTTCTTCTGCTGCATGACTCTGAAAAAGCATGACTATAAGCACAACAGACCAAAAGGATTTTGGCTTCAGTGTGTCAACCAGGAGCATCTGCTCTTCTTATTCATGAGTCTTTAAAATGGACAGGTCTTCAAACAGATTCTATTTCACAGGAGAGTCCTTAAAATAGAAGGCACTGTAAAGAAGGATACATGGCGATCTCAGTACACACACACACACACACACACACACACACACACGTATGTTCTAGTCTGCATGCATGCACGCACACACTCTTTCATGGATACATATGCACACAGTTGCTTCTCATCCATCTTTACCAATTTCAAGCTATTTCCAGAAGCTCCAAAAGGGGATTGTTCAATGCTTGTGAGATAATTTAAGAGCTTTCTTTTCACCTCAGTCCTTGAGGACTGTACTCAAAAGTAGATACGCAGATACAACAGAAAGCAGAATATGAGATGCAACCTTTCTTCCAAACTGCGTAATGTCCCTTCTTTATCATCTCCCATTTCTCCATAACTTTTCTGTGAAAATACTTTCCTGATTTCCCTTGGTTCTTGGTCTGTTGGGTTATACTCACACAACACACATCAATTATTCATTAGAAACAAAGTCACCAATTTATTACAGCCAACTTTTTTATTTAGCCAACTTCACAGGTTGAACTTCTCTACCAACCTTCCTTCATAACCTTTTTACTTTCTTGTTGCAAGCAACAAAGGGAGCTTCTTTGTAACACATTTCCAATGATGGGTTTTAAATATTAATGAGGGAAGCCATTTGAAGTCATATGCCTCTGGGAAGCATCTCAAAGAGAAATCTGATGAACAGCACTTCAGTTGTAAAATGGATTTCCTTGGTTATTGTAAAACTGGCTAAGTTCAACAAAGTTAGAACTACTAGACAGGCCAACCAGTTACAGAGAGAGATGATGAGGCTGTGGTTGGAAGACATTAATTTCACAGCCTCCAACACATATCAGCTTCAAATAACCCAGACTAGAATTGTTTTGCTGGAATAAATGTAACTGTTTCCACAATTATTTGTATAGACCAAGTTTAGCAGGGGCATGTGGCCAGGTAGAGTAGACTCTAGAAAAAGCAGTATTATCTTTACAGTAGTATAGCTCCCTGTCCAATATTCCTCCCAGGTACAGTATTTGTCTTGGAGAACCTCTCAGGGAATGGCCCGAACACTGCTGCCGCCTTCCTGTTTGTTTATTAATGAATGAAAATGTTTACTCCACTCATCCAATTGTTCAGGACCCTCAAGCTGCCCTAAGCAATATTTGTGATATAAAGTAGAGACATAAATTTAATAAATAAATGTCAGTCACAAACGACATAAAAGACCTATAAAATAATATAATTAAAAATAGAACCTATTTGTTCTAAAATTCAGCCAGAGGAAAATCAAAATTAAACCAGGAACCACATTCTACCCAGATTTTAAAAACGTGTCAAAACAGTTATATCTTGATCTGACCTCAAAAGACAAATAAGGAAAGAACCAAAGGGACATTCCAATGCAAGAGTTCAAGAAAACTGATACCAACAATATAAAAACCTATCGTATGTACACACAATTTTGCTGTTGTTAGCTGTCTTCAAGTCAACTTCCACTCATGGTGACCATATGAATGAGACATCTCCAAGAACCCCAATCCTCAACCACTCTACTCAGGTCCTGTAGGTTCAGGCATGTTAGCTCCCTGATTGAGTCAAACTATCTGGCATGGAGTTCTCATCTCTTTCTACCACCCTCCTCCTTTCCTAGCACTAGAGTCTTTTGTAGTGAGTCCTGTCTTCTCGTGATATGGGTGAAGTATGACAGCCTCAGTTTTCTCATCTTGGCAGCCATTGAACACTACCTGTTTAATGACACATTTATTTCTCTTTCTGGCTGTCCACAATATCCTCAGTATTTTTCTCAAGCACCACAATCACATGGACAGTCCTGATCTCAGTATTCAGTTTTATGTCTTTACACTTTAGGATCTTATCTAGTTCTTCCATAGCTGCTCTCCCCAGTCCTAGT
>NW_024811702.1:0-2718 GCF_019175285.1 Sceloporus undulatus | reverse complement strand
AAGAGGTGGACTCCCAGATAAATTGGTTTAAATACTGGCAAATCAAAAAAGATTGGAAAAGGGAAATATCTAGAGATGGCATACAAAGCAAAGAGACAGATTTTGATAAAATTACTACAGGGACTAAGATAAAATTAATTTTTAAAATCTATAAATTCTTGTTGAGCATGGAAATGATAGATGAAACAGTTAAAACAAATATGTTGAGATGGTATCAGAACATTGGTAGATTAATCCCCATGACTAGTTGGGAAAATTTGTGGAAAAGAAATCTTTGCTTTACTAAATGTAATAATTTAAAAGAGAATTATTATAAACTATTCTTCAGATGGTATATGTCCCCTACAAAGTTTGCTAAAATCACCAAACAGGGTATTTCATACTATTGGAAGTGTAACCAGAAAGGAGGATCCTTATATCATCTCTGGTGGCAGTGTAGTGAAGCTAAAAATTTTCTGGAAGCTGATACACAGAAAAATAATAACCACAATGGGGAAAAATATTGCTTTGATTCCCAAACTGTTTTTGTTGAATATAACTGATGCAATACCTGACATTTTGTTTCAAGATGAATTAAGAGTTCTGCTATATTTGATAACTGCTGCCCAATTGACATTTGCCAAGTGCTGGAAATCTAATACTGTTCCAACAATAGAAGAATGGAGCTTGAAGGTGAATGAACTAGCAAATTTTGATATGATTTCAATGTCCAAAAATCACAGAATGATTCAACAATATGATGAAAAATGGAAAGGGATATCTAAATTATGGGAAGACAAGAATAGGATTTAAGGTTCTGTTTGTGATTATGTAAGTATGTGGATATTCCAATAAAAATATATATTAAAAAAAGAAACTCTATTAATGTTTTGTGACACCTAGTTGGCTGCTAGACTGTGAATAGGAAGTGGGGGTGAGTGAGTAAATATGTTAACTTTAAGCAAGAAGAGCTAGGAAAAGTTGGGGGTGGATGAAACTCCTACAAACCCCTGGTCAGAAAAGTCAGTAGAGATGTTCAATAAAATAATGTTTCCAAACTCTGAATATAAGTGATGGAATGTAAAACATGAAACTCCTGATCAACAGAAACAAGATTCACAACATCTTCTCCAGCAGCTTCTGAGATCTCTTAAGAATTGTCCACATATTTTCCAATCTATCCTTGCATTCCAATGAAGTAGACACACAAAACAGAGGTATTCAGAGTGGAGAACTTTGTTCCTTTGATAAATTCCATATTTGTGTGATGTGATAGTGAAATACTCTCTGTCTGGGGTCAAAGATCATCAGGAACCATGTCAGGGTGGAGAAGACTATCTTCTTTGATATGGTTAGATACACCTGGCTACTTCCTGGCATATCCACCTGTGTGCAAAAAGCCAACCTCCCACAGCCCCTTTCAGAAAAGGCAAGAATATCCCCAGGAATGGGAGCAAAAGAGGTGAGAAGACCCTCCAATGGACTCACATCTCCAGCACATGCTCTCTTTTGGTCTTCCTTCTCCCCAGCATAGAGAAGCATCCTGGTGCCTCTGTGTTTGCAGGATATCCTGTCTCCTCCTCCATCGCCTCAAACACCTGCACACACAACACATACTGAAAGTCAAGCGGCATTTGGTTTCTTTCCATTTGCTGGATATTGACTGATATGGCTGCAAGACCCACTCAGTTCTGCTATGGAAATTTTAAACTCTGTTCCCTCCTCTCCCTCTATTTCCTCTCATGTGGTAAGTGATACAAACTGGATACAACCCTTTAGATGAGGTACATGGTGGCAACCTGAGCTTTATGCTATCTTTAGGTATGTTCTAGGCATGACAGAAACCTCCTTGTACCATCTTCAGTTGCCCAACTTTGCCTCACTTTGTTCACTGTCTCTGGTGCTTTTCTTCTGCCTTCTTGGCTAACCTGGCTGTTTCTCTCCCCTTAGCTTTACCCAGCAGTGACTCTTCTGTGACAGTGACTCAGGAGCCACTATTTACAAGCTTGGTGCAGGGGAAAACATTTACAGTTGGTTGTTTTATTCATGGCTCTGGATACAATTTCTTCTGGTATCGTCAGCTGCCAGGGAAGACAGAGCTACAAGTGCTTGTGAGCCTCTACTATCACAGTGATGATCTGCAAGATATTCTTGATTCTACTCTCAAGAACCGTCTGGGAGGGAAATGGTTGACCAAGGGAGCAAGAATGAGCCTGACCCTCCAGAGTCTTCAGCTTGATGACACAGGGCTGTATCTGTGTGCTGTGAGAGACACAGTGAGAGAGGCAAGAAGCAGAGCTCACACAAAACTGAGTGCCAGGAATAAAGAGCCTGTGTGTGAGTGAGCAGACACATCCCAGTGCCATAAATATGTATCAGCATCCTCCACACTATCCTCCACACCACACTGAAACTATCATCTTCTATTCACTAAACAGCTCAGTAAAAAATGGCTTCACTCTCATACTGCCAGTACTATTCAGATGCTTGTCACCTCTGACCTCTTATCTTTTGCCACACAGATCCATGCATATCCCTGAATTTCATACCTCTCAGTAACTCACTGTGGAAGGAACTGTCTCAAAAGCATTGCATAGTAGGTTCTGTGAACACATAAGACAGTTGTTTTTATTCCCTGTGGTTTGGTCAGTGATTCACATGCAGAATCATAGGTGTTTATCAGACAGGGTCAGAATTGGGGCTTTTGCGTACTGGGCGATTCAAATTCGCGTGCTAACG
>NW_024811701.1:0-2718 GCF_019175285.1 Sceloporus undulatus | reverse complement strand
GGGTGTCTGTGTGTTCCTGGACATTTTAATAGTAAAGATATTATCCAGTTCTATCTTTTTCTTTACACATGGTCCCCATGGCTACATTTTTTTAATTCTGATTTAGCATGTCAGTTCCTGAAACAAACCTACTTACATCTATACAAAACAACACACTGCAGTCCTATACACATTTTCTTGGCAACAGGTCCTATTGAATCAGGGGAGCTTATCACTGAGAAGACATATATAGTATTTCACTTTAAATTTTACATCCCATCTCAGTGTTTCTCTAGAGCATCTTTCATAATTTGGTGTGCTCTGGATACTTTGGACATCAAGTCCTGCCAAAACCAGCCAGGTACAGCCAATCACCAGGAATGTTGGGAACTGTAGTTCAAAACATCTGAAAGGCACTAGTTTGTAGGAAAGCTGTTCTAGGCCTTGTCCTTTGGGAGAATCTCAGATATCAGGTTTGCTGTATCCAAACCCATCCAGTCACAGGACACACAAGATGGCCTAATCTCAGTTCCATTACAGATCAAATGAACCCAATAGGTTTTCTAAGAAGATTTCCAAAAGGTAAAGTATTTCTCTAACCATTTTTCTTTTGTTCTTTTTATAAGACATCTTTTAAAAATAAATAAATACCATAAAATCTTTGTATTATTCTTATACCTGTCTGCTGCATGCCAAAGAATATTTTCCAGACCTAAAGTCACCATCAGAGTTTTAGCTATCCATCAGCACCTTACATAATTTGTTTTCAATGCTTATCCTTAATTCAAGGACAGGGCTAGAACATATGTTGCTATCATGCTTCTTCTCTACAGGTGCCCTCGGTATTCACTTAAGTAGCAATCTTCATGGAGATTAATTTGGCAGGCATATAGTAATCTCCCCATAAAATATTATCTGGGATTAACCGAAATTGTAATATCCACATTCTAAATTACTTTGGATTTGAACCAAATCAGAAGGTTTCACTGTCACACACACTTATTCAGTCTGTGTGCGCATGTGCGTATATGTACATAAAAAAAGTCCTGCGTACCAATTGCCTGGGTTATTGACATTGGGGATCTATAGCTCCAGTTTATTGAATCCTTGGATGTGAAGTTTTACAAGGCCTTTAGCCTTTTCTGCCAAAGAGTGCTGGTGCCTCACAAAGCTATAAAACCCAGGATTCTGCAGGATGAAGCCATAGCAGTTAAAGTCGTGTCAAACTGCATTATTTCCACAGTGTAGATGCTTCCTGTGTCTTATACCTATATTGTATGCCTCATTAAAATAGCAGAGGTTTGAAACACACTATTGGGAACAGGGGAAGCCCAAGCTGTCCTGCCACCAGAAGCATGAAACAAAACACTCATTCCCACATCTATCCCACATAGTGATACCATCTTCCCAGGAGACATTACTACTGCATAGGTGGTGGTGCCGCCCCTGACATGATAAATATGCAGAGAATATTAGCCATAGCACATTTTTCTGAATTTTGGTGTGTGTGGTATTCCACAGGACCCCGGATGGACCCCAACAGGCCATGTGCCATTATCCCCAAAGCCATTATTCAATCAACGCTCTTGGAACAGCTGTGTCTCACTCTATTTCACCCACTGGACCTCCAGAAGCAAGCCTCATCTATAGTATGTATCAGCTGTAGTGCTGCCTCAACCTTTTCCAAAGCTAACCCCTGATTTCCTGAGCCTCAAATGAGTGAGTGTGTGATAGTGAATTGTTGCATGTTTTTCCCCTTTTAAATAAAGAAATACTTTCATTGGAGAAGCCTGCCTCTGTGACATTTCTTAGGTTAATCGTTCTCTTGCTTACAGACAGGGAGTTATTTTGTAGGATCCTTGTAGTCGATCCCCTCTCAATTTTGAGCTAAATAAAAATTCCCCAACATAGATTTTGGCTACCAGAATGAGATGGGAACACCCATGTCCCAAAATCCTTGCTTGAGAAATAGAACACTGTAGCTATGCTGCTTATACTTCCATCAACCCACTCCCTAGCAATACCTGCCTGAAGAAGAGAATGATACAGTGGTCAATAGAGCTAACCTCATGCCTGCCTTCTCATAAAGAAGAAGACCCCTCTCTTACACACACCCATCAAAAGGGAAGAGGAAAGAGGAAAGAGGCAGAGGTTCCACATGTGGAAAGAGGGGGAAAGAGCAGTGACAACTCTCTAAAGATGGGAGCCTTAGCTTAGTGGGGATTGAAGGACCAATATAATCACCACTCCGAGAATCCTTTTGGTGACTATAATCAGTGAGGCTAATGGCAAGGTCAGCTTGATGGGAAATGAGAAAGAATCTATGACACCCATTTGCTCAAACCAACGAAAATGTGCTCCCTGGCCGATTTTTCTGCTGTTTGCTTTGACTTTTCTTCAGTACTGTCTAGGTTTTGGAACATTAACACTTTTCATTAGCTTCCTTTATTTTTATGTATGAGATAGTTACTATGAGCAAGACTTGTTTATCCCTATTTTATCCCTGCTGCATATACATGGTTCAATGCACTCACACCCATTCTCAGCCATTAAAAAGGATTATTATTTACACAAGGCATACAGAGTAGACCAGCTGGAAAGAATGAGGCACACCAAGACCTGTCATGCCCATAATGGTCTGTAAAAGGATCCCAAATGATGTTACAAAAGTCATTTCATAAACACATGTCCTAAAAGATATTATTGGCACTGACCTGACATTAATTTTTCCCAACATAA
>NW_024811700.1:0-2718 GCF_019175285.1 Sceloporus undulatus | reverse complement strand
AGCCCCGAGAGACACGCAGCTCCCCTCCTCCGAAAGATAGAGAGGGGGACGCGAATGTTTTGACTCCTGGCAAAGTGTCTCTCTCTCTCTCTGTGTGTGTGTGTATATATATACACACACAATATATATATATGAATGTGTATGTGTGTGTGTATACACAACAACGTATATTTATACTGAAAAGGGGAGGCTTCTTGTCATCCTAAATTTATAGATTTATGCGCAAATGTTTCATGCCTTGACTCCTGACAAAATGTGTGTCTGTGTGCGTGTGTGTGTGTATACACACACCAATATCTATCTATCTATCTTTATATAGTAAAGGGAAGGCCTCTGGTCGACCAAAAAATATAAATTTGTGCTCAAACGTTTCACACCTGAGTCTCTCTCTCTCTACATATATATATATATAATGTTATTTATATTTATATCATAAAGGCGATAATTTATATCATTAGTTTCTCTGAGCGTATACACACACACACACACACACAATATATATATATACATATATACACACAGACACACAAAAGGGGGAAGGCCCAATGCACACAGACTTCTGGGTGAATGTTCCATGCCTTGACCCCTTTATTTTTTATTGTCACAATCTATTGTCGCCTACACTCCGGACATCATATATAGATACACACACACACACACACACACACGAATACACCCACACATATATCTATCCTACATATAGAGAGAAATATAGCGAGGGAAGACACTCACATATATATCTTAGTGTGTGTATTCATTCTCTATATGTGTGTCTTATTTTTTTCCTCTCTCTCTCTCTCTATATATACACACACATATATATATAGAGAGAAGACACTCACACGTTATATATATATATGTGTGTGTGTCTTCTTTCTCTCTGTATATATATGCGTGTGTGTGTGTGAGAGAGAGAGAGAGAGTGTATGTAGGATATATACATATATACAGTATATATATATATATCTCAGACACAGATTGCTGTGTATTTCTTTGTGGGGATATAGACCTATGAATAAAACCAGGAACCGAAGCGTGTAAGATTCGGGCAGAAATCTGTATCTCTTTCGTCCGACGGGAGGCCTGCCTTCCCTGCCCGCTCCCTCGGCCTCCATGGCCGCCCAGGGGCCTCCTCCTCGGCCTCCCTGCCCCCGCCTGGCTCCCTGACTCACCGGAGAAGAAGAGGGGAAGGGGGGGATCCTGGGGCGAGGGAAGGGCCTCCGCTCTCGGCGTCGCTGCCTCCCGTGGCCTCGGGGCCTCAGCCTAGACGCGCGGCGAGGGCACCGGCCGCCATTTCCTCCTTCTCTGCTCCGAAAGGGCTCCCCTTCTTCGCTGCTCTCCACAGCGCTGGGCGGAGAAGGGACTTGTTGCTCCGCCCGCCACTGCGCCGAGGAACCCGTCGCCAAAATGGCCGCCCGAGGAGGAGGGTGCGCGCGCGGGAGGGCAACGACCGCGAGAGGACGCGAGATTCTCGAGGGAGGGGCGGGGGAAGTGGGCGGAGCCTAATGGGATGTTCTAGCCTTCGCTCTCCGATCCTCCCCCAGCAGCAGGGACGCTCTAGGCCTCACCCCAGGTCCTCTCACTGGCACTGACTGAGGAAGGAATTAATAAAAAACAGATTCATACTCGGGGTGCAGCTACATTGTAGAAATAGGGCCCCTTGAGGCCACCGTAGTTGCCATGGCTCCATCCTAAAGCATCCTTGGATCTCTCAAATTAGATATATAATAAATAATAAAGTTTTTATTTATATCCCGCACCTTCCTTCGATCAGGGCGGCTTACAGTATAAAATGTAAAACAACAATACATACAATAAAATCCAAAATACATCACATATAAACAATAATAAAAAACACAGGCTAAAAGCCCCAAAGCCCTTCCTCTTGGCCACGAAAGAGGAGGGAGGCCCACAGGATTTTTAATCGGGGAATGCCTGTTGGAACAGGAAGGTCTTCAAATCCTTCCTGAATTGGGCCAGGGTGGTAGTCGAGCGGAGCTCAGTGGGCAGCGTATTCCAAAGGGCTGGGGCAGCAGTGGAAAATGTCCTCCTTGTGGTGGAGGACAATCTAGCCCCAGGCACCTTCAGTAGCTGCTGCCCAGATGTCCTGAGGGTGCGAGGCGGAATGTACGGGGAGAGGCGATCCTTTAGGTAACCTGGACCCAAGCCATTTAGGGCTTTATAGGTAATAACCAACGCCTTATATTGGGCCCGGAAGCGGATAGGCAACCAATGGAGATCTTTCAACACCGGTAGATTATTACTACAGTGTGCTTTGAACCATTGTGTGCTTTCAGGTCCTTTCTGACTTAAGGCAACCCAGTGTGTTTTAATGGCTTGACTGTTGGACTATGACTCTGGAGACCAGGGTTACAGTCCCTGCGCAGCCATGAAGCCCACTGAGTGACCTTGGGCCGGTCACACTCTCTCAGCCTCCTCTGAACAAATCTTGCCAAGAAAACCCCAGGATAGGTTCACCTTATTGTCATCACAAATCAGAAACGACTTGAAGGCAAACATCAAGGAGAAGAAGCTATCATGGCTTTGTTCTGAAGAGGTTTGCCATTGCCTTCCCCAGAGGCCAAGAGTATGTGACTTGCCCAAGGTCAGGCAGTGGGTTTTGTGAGATACAGATTTTTCTAAGTACCAAAGTACCAAATCAAATGAATCTGGACAAAACAAGTGAAGCAGCAATTTCCAATTTATTCATTACAATCT
>NW_024811699.1:0-2718 GCF_019175285.1 Sceloporus undulatus | reverse complement strand
GCAAGTGAGCAGACAACAGGGGGTCACAGAATTCATGTGGCATAGCCCCAGCCTAAATTAAAGGGCATGCAATCAAGTTGGCAGTAGTGGGTGTGAAATTTTCAAAATAATTTTGAAAAAGTATCATTATCTCTCTAAGCAGCAGCAGAGAGGGCAAGTGCACAATCACACATAATTGTCCCAACTCCCAACCCGATGATCATCAGACAACATAAGGACTTTTCATTAGCCCGAAGAGAGGGTACTCATGTCATTGACATCAGCCAGCTCCTACTTTTCATCTGAAACTGCTGATGAGGAGTCCTTTTGTGCACAAGGAGTTACTGGGACAACCTGCACTTGAGCGTACACCTAACAAAGAAGGGCAGGAATCCAGACTGCCCTTGTTGCCACTGTTTTATGCAAAATACTATAGACTTAAAAAAATTAAGTTCATGTTACTGTATTCACAAAAGAGGGACAAGATCCAAGACCTTGCAGGGCTTGGTAGTAGGGAAAAAATGAAGCTGATTCTGCCATGTCCAACCCATTGAACCATGCCACTAAAATACATGGCCAGAAATACATTTAAATGACAATGAGAGATTAAAATTGCAGATGGCAGCTCTCTGCCTTTATATCTATATTATGGATTCTAAACTGATTTAGCTGGGGTGCTGAGGCAGGACCAGCACAGAATACAGGTCCATCCCACTCTCTGAACTGAGCTCTTTGGCTCAGGGTAAGGGGTTGCCCCCCACCACATCACAGTCAACAGCCAAGTTCCTTCTTGTAAGAACATTCAGAACAGGGATAATCTGGCAGGTGTGATGTTTGAACAACGGAATAGGCATAGGTTGACTGCTCATGCGTTGCTAGAAAAAGAGGAAACATGCGTCACCAAAGAAAAGATAGAAGTCATCTTACATTTTGCAGATTTTACAGACCGCTTACATTTCAGCTGATTGGTATGTATGCCTGAAAAATGTAGAGTTGTTGTTATTTACATTCCACATACATGCCTTTACTTTCCATGGCTCTCCTCCTTCCCATTCCATCTTTGCAATAACAACCCTGGGCAGTAAGTGAGCAGGACAGAGAGTGACTGGCCCTAGGTCACATTGTTTAGTTTTATGGCTCAGTGTGGATTGAAACCAGGATCTTCCAAATCCCAGTCCAACACTTTTTATGGAGGGGAAAAGTACTGTACAAAAAATAAAAATAAAAATTTCAGTAAATCTCAGTGGAGTAGGGAAGACTGACCCGGTGACCTATGTGTCTCTTCTGCTGCTCAGTCTGCTGTTAGGGTGCTTGCCATTAAAGGCTGCTTGCCATCAAAGGCCAAGTATAAGGCAGCCCGTTTTATACTGCCTTTCCCCCAAAGCTGGGACTGCAGGAGCCTACCCTGCAGCTGCTCTCCCTTCAAATTCTTTGTCTTTAAACTAGAGCTGAACTGAGCAGTCCTTCAAACAGAGATTGTCTTCAAACAAGGACTTTCCAATGCAAAGTAGAGCACATGCCAATCCCTACCATCAACAAAAGAAAGCAAGGGAAACTGTCTCTCTGTTTCCATCTTTGTCCTAGAAGTGAGGAAAGGTAGCTTGAAAATGAGAAGGAAGAAGGTTGGGAATTCCCTCCAAGTCAAGCTGTCCAGATTCTGAAGGTTTACTTGCCCCCTGCTATCGCCATGGCTCCTTTGTCCAAATGAGCTTTTGCAGTTTAGGTTGATTTTACCTGTTCACTACTTGTGTCCCTTTGGAGACTGGCTCCTGTTAGTTGAACTGGGATATGACTGGCAGAGAGTCATTCTTACCTCTCGAGCAGAACATTAAAGCCTGGTCATTTGGGGGCCTTCTGGGGCCATTTGCTTTTAAGATGGCACATACAAAAGAAGAAGCACACTTGCTTCATATAAAAGATAATGGAACAGTGCATTGGTTATTTTTCTCCCACTGAGCATTCCTCAGAACAGTGGCATCACTAAGGAGGTGCAGTGGTGTGGAGTGCATGGGGTGATACCCCAGAGGGAGGTGTCACCCGGTGGAATAGTACACCCCAAGGGACAAGTGGGCAGCTGCCTTCTGAGTCCTGTGCAGCCATGGTCACATGGGACTCAGAAGGCATGGGGGACTGCTAAGATCATGCCCCCCACCTTGCTGCCATGGCACCATTCTAAATGCCATGGGAGCAAGGTGGGAGGAGTGCCCTTTTGGCCTCATCCCCAGAGGCCCTACTCTCAGAAACCCCAAACCCCAACACCAGGTGACATCTCTCTGCTGGTATCTAAGGGAAGCCAATTATTGCTAATTCCCTCCATAGCTCCCAGCATCACCTCTCCCGCTGTTCAAGAAGCATTTCCACAGCCCTTTGCAGCAGTTGCAGGGAAGGAGCACATCTGTCCATGAGAGACAAATTCTAGATCAGAATAGACTCTGGGTTACATGTTTTGAAGCATGATATACATTGACCCTTATAGAATTTCAATGGCACAAAATAGGATTTAGCAAGCAAATCTGAACGAAAGCTCAATGGGGCCTAGGATGGCACTCCTAAAAAACAGTGGCAGCCAGAGCTGCCCATGTCAGCATAATGATGAAACCATTCTGCAGTTTTTGCCTAAAGGAGTAATCCAAGTTGTCAGTACTATTTGGGGGGGGGGGGGGATAGTATTCTTTAAAATAGTTACTTAAAGGTAGGGACTTGTCTACATTACCTATATACCCCAGATCCCCCCCCCCC
>NW_024811698.1:2619-2718 GCF_019175285.1 Sceloporus undulatus | reverse complement strand
CTGTCTCTGGCTCCTTGGCTTTTTGTCTTGACTACCCGGAAACCTTGCCCTTGGACTGCTTCATCGACCTGCCTATCTGTTACCCTGAACCTCGGACCG
>NW_024811698.1:0-2519 GCF_019175285.1 Sceloporus undulatus | reverse complement strand
GGGGGTTGTTTGTTTGAGAACTAGCTGCCTTATCAGTCCTTTGGCTGCTTTCCCGGACACAAGCGCACTTTGAAGAAGTCTGGCCAAGAAAACCTTACAATAGAATCAATGTATGTCACAGTCAGCTTGAAGGCACACAACGACAGCAGGTTAGAACAGATGACTAGGAATACCATGGAGGCAAGGATATGGAATGGTGCGCCAGTGGCTTCTGGGAGGAAAGCCATCTCATCCAAATATCCGAATAATCTCACTTGCGCATTCCGAATTTGTTGTTCACACTATTTTTTTTTATCAGAACCACATCTCGGCCCATCTCTGCAAGTTTGGTTGCCCACACCTGTTAGCACTGTGAATAAAGATGGAGGCGATGATGCGGAGGCATGCAGAGTTTTATCCCAGTTTATCCCAGCTCTGTTTGCATCTGTTATTCACACAGCCAACAATGCGAATCTTTTAGGAAAACTCAGGAGGAGGCCACAAGATCGATTATCCTGGGTTATTTGGTGGCTTATTTGGTGGCCCCACAAACAAACTTAATCGGATGCATTTGAAATGCATGTGAACAGCAAAGATTCAACCCACATTCTACCAGGATTCTTTTCACTGTCTGAATTGGTGACTTTGGAGTTGCCCACTTGAGTCTACAGAAATGGAATACTGGTCTGGGAAATCCAAAACTTGACAACTTGCTACTATTTGTAGGGAAGTTATGTTTTTGGCAAAGTGCCTTTGTTTGTTTGTTTGTTTGTTTGTTTGTTTTATAAAGGGAGCTGCCAATTTTTTTTGTGGACATGTCCTTTGTTTCCTGGTCAGGAGCACAGTTAACATTGGACTGGAAGATGCTTAGCTTCTGGGCTTCCAGTCAATTGAGGCTCCATCCGCATGGCAGAAATAATCCGGTTTGGCACCACTTTGACTGCCATGACTCTGTGCTATGGAATTTGAGAACTGCAGTTTGTTGTGGCACCAGAACGGAGCTCTGACTTATTTAAACTGATTTATTCAGTAAGCTTCAAGAAGTCTCAGATCTACTTCAAGACAATTTGGAGGATGCTTGATTTTCCTTGGACATATTCTGAACTAGAAATGGAACATTTCTGGAAATGTTGAGGCCATGGCAAAAAAAATTCCTCACATTTTTGGGGAGCGGATTGTAAATTTAAGCCAAATTGGGGGGGGGGGGATGCAACATTCATACCCTTTACAGATTAAAAGTGACTGTTACTTTTTGAACCTAAAATGCATTATGATGTGGCCTAAAAGTGTCACCTTTGACATTTAAACGTACAGGCTTTTGCCAAACAACCCAACAACAAATCACACCTCCTTTTCAAAATGTTACTTTTGTGTCTTTCTTTATTCTGTTAACAACTGGAGCTACAAGGTCCAGGACTGTAAGGATCCCCTGAATGATAAAGAACCTCCTTGCTTCAACACTGATAAAACAGAAAATTAGTTTGACATTTCGAGTCTTCTGTAGTGCCAAGCAGACATAAAGCACTAATTCCATAAGAAGTGGGCATTCACATCTCGATCTTGAATTCATCTGAATCTGCCTGATGCTGTTTTGTGATTTATCCGAATTCCCTGCACACTCCTAATGGAAATGCAATCGGAAATGGAGACAAATGCTGAGTTTTCCCTCTGCCAGCTTGCTTGAAAGAAGTCATTTTTATGTTTGCTCTCCTAGCCTGTGTTTTCATGCCGGCTCCAGATGAAGAGCCTGCGTGGAAATGTGGACAGCTACCTTAACAAGCTATAATAGTCTTATTTTATGTTATGTTAGTCGGCCAGTGCCTGCAGTGGGCTTATGTACAAGTCTGGCATAGACTCCAACCCAGTGACCAGCAAAAGTTCGGTCCTGGGTTGAGTTAAGCAAACCTCCATCTTTTGAAAGGAATAGATCAGAAGCTGCATCCGAACTGTGGGAACAATCCAGTTTGACACCGCTTTAACTGCCATGGATCAAAGGTATGGAATGCTGGGGATGGTAGTTGTGGCACCAGAGTACATGTGTCCAGAAAAATGTGGCCTGGTGGTTTGAGCGTTGAAGTTGGACTTGAGACTGGGGTTTGAATCCTGGATCGGCCATGGAAACCCACTGAGTAACCTTGGGCAAGTCACACTCTTTCAGCTGCTTGGGATGTTGTTGTTGTTGTTGTTGTTGTTGTGTGCTTTCAAATCATTTCCAACTTATGGCGACCCCAAGGCTTGCTTGGGCTATCATGAGGTTTTCTTGGCCAGATTTGTTCAGAGGAGATTCGCCATTGCCTTTCCCTGAGGCTATGCACAAAGTCACCCACTGGGTTTCATGGCGGAGCTGGGATTCGAACCATAGTCCAACACTCAAACCACTATGCCACACTGGCTGCCATATGCCTTTAACAAGCACTTTAACTGCCAAGGCACTATGCTATGGAATCCTGGGATGTGTAGTTTGTTGTGGCACTGGAACACTCTTTAACGCTCAGGGCTCCACGCTATGGAATCCTGGGATGTGTAGTTTGTTGTGGCAC
>NW_024811697.1:0-2718 GCF_019175285.1 Sceloporus undulatus | reverse complement strand
AAAATTAGGTCTCATAGCCATAGAAGGAACTGTCAGGAATCAGCGTGTGCCACCGTATGTTTAAATAATTTTAGCTTCCTTATGTGTCTCTTGGGAATCTTGGCAGGGTTTTTTGTGCATTCCCTTCCTGCTTCAAATTCCGTGCTGCTGCTCTTATCAATAAAAGATGTGGGCTGTATTCACTCTGGTTGGCCTCTGATGAAAGCAAGTGCAGTCACAACGTCTCTTTTTCTCCTTCTCTCTCTGTTTGCTGAAAGGGGAAAGAAGAGGGGAAAGAAAGAAAAAGACAGAGAAGAGTAACAAGTTGGAAACTGAAGTGGAAGGGCCTGCTTACTAATTCATACAAACAAGTAGTGGGGTGGACGTCCATCCAGTTGTGAAAATACGAAACCGTGGCCTGTTACAGACTGCCAAAATAAAGCTGCTTTGGGTCTCTTTGGAGGTATGCTGTTTAAATGACGCATGGGTCCTAAGAGTCCGGAGGTTGCGTCAAAGCCACACACAAAGCACTGGAGGGCAGCTTTGGTGCAGCTTCTGGATTCTTAGGATGCATGCATCATTTAAACAGCATACCTCCAAAGAGACCCCAAGCAGCTTTATTTTGGCAGTCTTTGTTCTCTCCATTCTCTTTTAAGGATTAAGAATGAGGGGATTCCATCCCCTTAAGATTCTGTGTGTTTCTTATACTTCTTACGTATTACAGCTTGGATGGGACAATATCGTCAAGGAATCGAGAATCAGAGCTATGGAAAATTGTCCTAGCTTTGTATTCTTCAAAGCTGGTAATCACTGGCAAGTCAAAATGCACAGCTGCAGGTCAGCATGCACAGGGCAGCCACTGAAATCCACAAGCTCCTGGATAACCTCAACAGGAAAAAAGAAATACCGTCGGCCCTTGCCTTACGCGGGGATCCGTTTCAGACACACAGACCCCACATAAGACAAATTCTGCCTATGCTCAAGCCCCATTAGAAACAATGGGGCTTGTGCACGGTGGCGTGGCAACATAGCGGCATACAGGGAACCACACATGCGCGTGCCCATTCCAGACTTTGTAAAGCGCACCCGCATATAACGCAGGCACACTGTACTGAAATCCATGTTTCCGATGGATGCAATGCAATGTAATTTCTGTAAACGTTTTATTATTTTGTGCTGGCCATATCCCGTAATAAATTATTCGTTCATTGCTAATACTGAAAGCAAAGAAAGTTTGGCCACCAGTCCTGGAGAACGCCAAAATTAAAACGCAATACATGCAAATGAACAGCACCCTGGTTTCCCCGCAGACAATGGATTGTTAATGAAATGACACACATATCCTCCCACGTAAAATAAATAATTAATAAATAAAACTTTGAGTTTTATCCCGCTTTTCTGTGATGACAAGACAAACAAAGCGGCTCACAGTATATTAAAATATCCACATTTACAACATTATGTCCCAAATCCCTCCTCCTTAAAACAGGATTAAACATGTTAACAATTAAAATATCTATTAAAAACACAATAAAAAATACAGTGAGGACAGAGCGGTGGGCTAATACATGATGTGGGGGGCAATCATTCTGTGGCCGGGGGTACTTTTATTCAGGGAAGGCCTGCCGGAAGAGATCTAAGCTGGCAATTTGATGGATCTCGTCCGCCAGGCCGTTCCATAGTTTGGGAGCAATTGCAGAGAAGGCCCTCTGGGAGGTAGCAGTTAGTCTGGTTTTAAAGGCTCCCAAAAATAGTATTCTACAGTGAACTTGCCATGGGTTAGGGTTAGTCCTTCCTGAATCTTCATTCGTGAAGCAAAGGCTACAATAGACTTCTCCCAGAGGACATGAGGGTGCAGCAGGGCGGATTATATGGGAGCAGGCAATCCTTCAAATAGGTTGGACCCAAGCCATGTAGGGCTTTAAAGGTTATAACCAACACCTTGTACTGTGCCCAGAAACTAATAGGCAGCCAGTGAAGAGATTTTAGGTGTTATTTGGTCACTCCTAGTTTTTCCGGCGACCAGCCTGGCTGCCATATTTTGCACTAGTTGAAGTTTCCGGACGGGGCACAAGGGTAGTCCCATGTAGAGCGTGTTAGAAAAATCAAGTCCTGAAGTTACCAGTGAATGTACAACAGTTTCTAGGTCCTTTACTTCCAGGAAAGGGTGCAGCTGGCGTATCAGCTGGAGCAGGCACTCCTGATCGTTGCATTCACTTGGTTCGTCATGTGAAGCGATGGATCTAGGAGCACCCCCAGACTGCAAACACAGTCCTTTGTGGAGAGGGTGACCCCATCTAGGACTGCAGGCTGCAACCCTATACCTAGTTTGGGGGGCCCTACTGTAAGTACCTCTGTTTTGTATGGATTCAGCTTGAGTTTGTTTTTCCTCATCCAGCCCATTAGCGCTTCAAGACACTGATTGAGGGGAGAAATGCCATCTGTTGTCATAGCTGATGATCAGGACATGGAGAAATATATGTGCGTGTCATCAGCGTACTGATAACACCCTGCTTCATGTTTGCGAATGATTTTTCCCAGCGGCTTCATATAAATGTTGAATAGCGTCGGGGACAGTATGGCGCCTTTTAATCTTGTAAGCTGCCCCAATTGCATTTGTAGAGAGGTGGGATATTATTATTATTATTATTATTATTATTATTATTATTATTATTATTTATTAATGTAGGGTCTTGGCCAAAAATTCATTAATTCATGTTGAAAAATAGGGGCCCCAAC
>NW_024811696.1:0-2718 GCF_019175285.1 Sceloporus undulatus | reverse complement strand
GACGTGTTAATAGACCATAATCATTGCTGTGTGCGTCTGTCATTTAAGTAAAAATGCATTAAAGCCACAATAGTGGGAAAGACTGTGGCCACAAGATTAGCAGTTCGCCTGCTCATTCCATGCGCTAACGGCTGAGAGCAACACCAAGAGCCCTCCTGGCTCCTTTCAGGTGGATCTTTTTCTTTGTCTCAAAGAGCTGGACTTGAGCCCTCTTCAAATAGACTCTTCAACATGTTCTCATTATCTTGAGAGCAATCTTTTTTGTGATCTGTGCAGTTAAATGCTTTGCTATAGTCTATAAAGCACATGCTGACTTTTCCCCCCTGGAATTCCCTTCTTCACTCCATTAGCCACCATATGTTTGTAATGTGGCCCTAGTGCCTCTTCCTTTCCTGAACCCTGCTTCCATCTAACATCATAGAGTTGGAGGAGACCTCAAGGGCCATCAAGTCCAACATCTTTCCATGCAGGAATACACAATCAAAGCACCACTGAGAGGAAACCTATGGGATTTGAATCCATGTATGATTGGAGTTTACATTGCAGAATTTTGAGCATTATTTTGCTTGCATGTTGTTATTATTATTATTATTAAACTTTATTTCTAGAGCGCTGTAATTATACACAGCGCTGTACAAAGTCGGAAATTAATTAAAAGGTAATCCAGTGGTTTAGAGATTTTGAATCTACAGGGATTTTTTAAAACTAAGCATTCGTTTTAGGGAAACTAATTTTAGGGAAACTAATTTAGGGAAACTAAACTAATAATTAGGGAAATTAATGCTACGGTTCTATAGTTGCTGCAGCCTTTTGTGTCTCCTTTTTTTGTAGTTTGGATGTACAGTGCGCCCGCGTCATATGGGGGCATGTTTTAGGTGGCTTCCAGCATATGCTGGAAGCCGCGGTGGAAGGAAGGGAGCCATGCGCTGGAAGAAAACAATGGTGAGCACTCCTGTGGTGTGCGCCCTGTGAATCACTGCCGTGCCACTGTGGTCATGAGCCCCATTCATTTGTGCATCCGCGTTTTTCCCTTATGCAGGGGAGGGGGCTCCGAAACGGATTCCCCATGTAAGAGAAGGGAAGACACTATATTGAACATTTCCAGTTAGTCGTCCACCATTTTGTTTTCCGTATTTGTTGACATATATGATTTAGCACTAGGGTTACTTCTGTCTGAGTGCATTGTAGAAAACAGTTGTAATATCATCTCTTCCTGTTGGTTTATTTTCCCCCAGTTTCTCTAATTGCGGCTTCCACTTCGCTTTTTAGAATTTGGGGTTCATGGTCGTATGGTTCTTAATCGCACAAGGCATTCATTTTTCATCTCTTAGCATCCAACCTCTTTTTATTTCCTTTTTGATATTGTGGTGTGTTCTTTTTCTTATCTTTATGGGGGTGGGATTGGGGGATATGGACTGTATATTTTAATGTTGTAAGTTGCCCCAATTGTGTTACGTAGAGGAGCGGGATAAAAATAATTTATTATGATTATGCTACATTATTATTATTATTATTATTAACCTTTATTTATGAAGCGCTGTAAATTTACACAGCGCTGTACATGAAATCTTTTTAGTTAGACGGTTCCCTGCCCTCAGGCTTACAATCTAAAAAGACATGACACAGAAGGAGAAGGGAGTGGTGGAGGGAAAGGGTAAGAGGTCCAGCAGTTCCTCTCAACCTCCGAGGTCTGGACCAAGGCAGATGGACTGGAGGGAGGGCGAGGCTTCATAATGGATGGTTAATCATTATCCAGAGAAAATACATAATCACAAGTAGGATAATACATATACAGTACATAGGAATACAGGAAATGGATCGATAAACAGCCAACAACAGAACATCAGATAGTAAGCGACAATTATGCGATGCCTGGGAAAGCTTCTCTGAATAGGATGGTTTTCAGCTCCGTTTTGAAGCTGATGCATTCAAACCTTTGGTTTGAACTTCCCTTTGAGTTCCTGGATTTTGTGGAAGAGTTCTCTCGTTCCTTTTTTGTTGCTGTCTTCTATTTCTCTGCATTGATCATTATAATAATTCTCCTTAACCTTGTGCACTATTCATTCATTGTACGATTGCATTCATGGCCCTAATTTTGTTCTTTCTCCCTTTTCTTTTGCCTCTCTTCTTTCCTTTATAGCTTGAAGCATTTCATCTGAAATGATAGCTTAATCATTATCGATTTTTTTTTATTCTTGCTGGTCTTTTATTTTAAGGACTAATTAAACTAAGCTGTTCTTCCAGTACTCTAAAAGAAACACTTGTACTCCGAGTATTTCTGTTACGCTGCAATTTGAATGCATACTGCAAACCACGAAAGTAAGGATGGGGTAGTGGTTTGAATGTTGAATGAGGGCTCTAGGAAACCAGGGTTCAAACCCCCATTCAGTCATGGAAATACTTGGGCAAGTCACACTCTTTCAGTATCAGAAGAAGGCAAACCTGCCCTGGATAAATCATGCCAAGAAAGCCCTATGTTAAAGTTCATTTTCCCTTGATTTCAAAAAAATGTAGGCTGATGGGATGGAACAGGTTTATGAACGAACAGATGTGAAACTAAAAGGGACTTCAGATGGTTGATCAATCCAATCCAGGGATTGCATGGGGTACTGCTGCTATTTACCCAAATCCAGCTTGATGACTGTAACCTCCACCCTAAATCTCCCTCCGAGAAACCCTATACTCAAAAGAGTATACCTGCCACCTCTTTCCACCTCC
>NW_024811695.1:0-2718 GCF_019175285.1 Sceloporus undulatus | reverse complement strand
CAACCAAAATAAAGCTGCTTCAAGTCACTTTGGAGGTATGGTATTTCAATGATGCATGAATCCTAAGAGTCTGGAAACTTCACCAAAGCTGCACTCCAGTCCTTAGGACTGGAGTGTGGCTTTGGTGCGGCCTTTGGACTCTTAGGACGCATGTATCATTGAAATACCATACCTCCAAAGTGACTCGAAGCAGCTTTATTTTGGCTGTCTGTAACAGGCCTCTGTGTCTTTGAGTGCTGCAGGGTTTCTTGCCAAGCCAACCCTAACCCTGGTCCCTTTTCTCAGGAACCTCATATCAGCCTCCTTGTATACAGCTTTGGGGCCTCTCTTGCTGGAATTGACCAAGTGCAGGACCACCAGGAACCCCTGCCCACCTGATGGCTGACACAGAGGCCAACCAGAGGGAGTTGGGCTCCAACAGAAAGAAGCTGCCAAGGTCCAACAGCTCTTTGGTGAGTCATTATCCTATTAGCTTCATCTGTGTCACTGCTGGGCCAAATTATGAGTGGAAGCAAATAAAATACTGTCCGAGTTTAACAGAGACAGTCCTGGTTAATTCTCTGTCACCCCACTTTTTCAGGGGCTTTTAAAATGTCCCGGTTGGTCTCTTCTCCTCCCACTTTCCCCCTTTTCAGCTCACTTCAGTTCCTGTGGGCAATTGAGTTTGCAGCCCATCAACTCAAAAGTGGGGAGAGGAGAGGAAAGAAGGAGACAGGATATTGCCCTTCCCAGGAGGCTGAAGCAAAAGCAAACTGCTGTGCCCTTCCTAGCTTGTGTGTTCTTCCTCATAAACAACTTTGGCCATCTTCATTGCCTTCTGGGTTGCTTGTCCACATGTGCCTTGCTTTTCCAGTCTGTGAAATGGTGGATATCAGAGAACATCTCTGGATCTAAATATGGGGTGGGCCCAGTGGCCCTCAAGCCCAGAGTGTTCCCCAGTACTGTAATTAAAAATGATGTTAACCACTCAAATGTGGCAAGAAATATCTAAATGCACCATAATTCTTTGGTGGCTAGATGTACTGTATGTGTTGGGATAGTCAGTATCCTAATCCATCATCAATATCCCAGGCATGATCTAGATTATATTGTGTATTATATTGTATATTATACTGAAAAGATTCAAGACAAACTGGATCTCAAAGGCAGTAGCTTTCTTCTTGCTGACAGAATTTAAAGTTTATTTCCTAGACTGAATTCTTTTTTTAATCATTATTGAGTATTCACTTATTAAAAAGGGTTACATCAGCTAAAACCTACATCTTTTCTTCATTCTCCATTCCCTTTCCTCTCCCCCCTCCCCTCCCCTTATTGTTTTAATGTTACTGTCTTATTAGCTACTTTTCCCGATTCCTCAAAAAGTCCTTTTCCATAATTCCCCTTTATCTCTTATTTTTACTTCCTCTACCACTTTAATACTAAGACTATACATTCTAACATCCTTTTCTAACTTATTGTTACAAACCAACTCTTTCCTTATCATTTCTAGCTTACTATGCTTTCTTACTATACACACCGTAATTTCTTATTTATCATTAACTTCTCTTTTCCGATTTATAAATTTGCATTAACATATTCAAAGTTGATTTAGTAGACTGATTTCTAAAGTGATCAAATAATATTTGGATGCACCATGTGCTTTCCTCCCCTTTTGCTTAGTCACTCTCTGGATGAGGGCTATTTTTTGTTGCAGGTGACCTTTGCGGATGTGGCGGTTTACTGTATTTCACTGAGGAGGAATGGAAACTGTTGACGAAAAAGCAGCGACTTATTTACAATTATGTGATGATGGAGAATTACGAGAATGTGGCCTTTGTGGGTAAGAAAGCTGAATTCATTGCCCTTCCTATGAAGACTGAGGGCCCTTTCATTCTACATTATCATGGCACTATGATTGAACTTCACAATCATAGAATCATAGAGCTGGAATAGACCACAAGGACCATCTGGTTCAACCCCTTGCCAAGCAGGAATACACATTGAAAGCATCACCAGCAGATGGCCACCCAGCCTTTGTTTAAAAACCTTTAAAGCCCTTCAAAGAAGGAGTGCTTTAGAAATTAATAATAATAATAATAATAATAATAATAATAATAATAATAACCATAATGAGATGCCACCATGCTCTGAGGGAGTATATTCCACTGTTGAATAGCTCTTACTGTCAGGAACTTCCTCCTAATGTTTAGGTGGAACCTCTTTTCCTGTGGCTTGCGTCCATTGTTCTGTCCTTTTTGAATTGTGGTGCCCAGAACTCGACACAATATTCCAGGTGGGCTCTGAGAGTGGCACTATTACTTCCCTTGTTCTAGACACTATACTTCTATTGATGCAGCCTGAAATTGCATTGGCCTTTTTAGCTGCCACATCACACTGTTGACTCATGTTCAACTTGTGGTCTACTTGGACTCCTAGATCCCTTTCACATGTTGTTTCATTCAGCCAGGCGTCACTCATCCTATATCTGTGCATTTCATTTTTCCACCCTCAGTGCCGTACCTTACTACTCTGTGTTGAAATTCATTTTGTTAGCTTTGGCCCAGCTTTCTAATCTATTAAAGTCATTCTGAAGTTTGATCCAGTCCTCTGGGGTATTAGCTACTCCTCCTAATTTGGTGTCATCTGCAAATTTGATAAGTATACCCTCAATTCTGTCATCCAGGTCATTGATAAAAATGTTGAATAGCACTGGGCCCAGGACAGAACCCTGTGGGACCC
>NW_024811694.1:1462-2718 GCF_019175285.1 Sceloporus undulatus | reverse complement strand
GAAGGAAGGAAAAAATAACGCCAGAAACGAGGGGAGGACCACACACCCTTCTCAAAAAGGTGATGTTTCTGGAACCTCAATCGAAGGAAGAATACAGAAACAAAAGAAAACGAGTAAATATCTTTGTCTTGCACATGACAGAAGTTGCAGCTCTAAAGGAAGTCTTATTCTTCACAGGAGAATTCAGACTAAAGAGAAATCATTCAAAGGTGGTGAGTGTGGCAGCTCCAGTTTTATCTCACTTAAAACTATTTACAGAAGAATGAGGCCATTCAAAAGCTTGGAGTGTGGAAAAGGCTTCACTCAGAAGACAAATCTCACTCACCACCAAGAAACACACGCAGAAGAGAAACCATTTAAATGCCTGGGGTGTGGAAAAAGTTATATTGAGAAGGCACAGCTCACCTATCATCAAAAAACTCACACAGGAGAGAAATCATTTAAATGCTTGGAGTGTGGGAAATGCTTCACTCGTAAGACACACCTCATTTGTCATCAAGCAATTCACACAGGAGAGAAACCATTTAAATGTCTTCAATGTGGGAAATGTTTCACTCAAAAGACAGACCTCACTCGTCACCAAACAACTCACAAAGGAGAGAAACCATTTAAATGTCTTCAATGTGGGAAATGTTTCACTCAGAAGATAGACCTCACTTATCACCAAGCAACTCACACAGGAGAGAAACCATTTAAATGTCTGGTGTGTGGGAAAGGCTTCATTCGGAAGACACAGCTCTCATATCATCAAAAAACCCATACAGGAGAGAAACCATTTAAATGTCTGGTGTGTGGGAAAGGCTTCATTCGGAAGACACAGCTCTCATATCATCAAAAAACCCACACAGGAGAGAAACCATTTAAATGCCTGGAGTGTGGGAAATGCTTCATTCGGAAGACACACCTGACTCGCCACCAAACAATACATGGAGCAGAAAAACCATTTAAATGCCTGGAGTGTGGAAAAAGTTATACTGAGAAGTCAGCCCTCACTTGTCACCAAGCAATTCACACAGGAGAGAAACCATTTAAATGTCTGGAGTGTGGAAAAGGCTTCATTCAGAAGTCAAGTCTCACTCGCCACCGAGAAACACATGGAGCAGAGAAACCATTTAAATGCCTGGAGTGTGGAAAAAGTTATACTGAGAAGGCACAGCTCACCTATCATCAAAAAACTCACACAGGAGAGAAACCATTTAAATGCCTGGAGTGTGGGAAAGGCTTCACTCGGAAGACAGAGCTCACCTATCATCAAA
>NW_024811694.1:764-1452 GCF_019175285.1 Sceloporus undulatus | reverse complement strand
AAACTCACACAGGAGAGAAACCATTTAAATGCCTGGAGTGTGGAAAAGGTTTCATTTGGAAGACACTCTTCACCTATCATCAAAAAACACACACAGGAGAGAAACCATTTAAATGCCTGGAGTGTGGAAAAGGTTTCATTTGGAAGACACACTTAACCTATCATCAAAAAACTCACACAGGAGAGAAACCATTTAAATGCCTGGAGTGTGGAAAAGGTTACATTTGGAAGACACAGTTAACCTATCATCAAAAAACTCACACAGGAGAGAAACCATTTAAATGTCTGGTGTGTGGAAAAGGCTTCATTCGGAAGATACAGCTCTCATATCATCAAAAAATTCACACAGGAGAGAAACCATTTAAATGTCTGGAGTGTGGGAAAGGCTTCATTCGGAAGATACTGCTCTCATATCATCAAAAAACTCACACAGGAGAGAAACCATTTAAATGTCCAGAGTGTGGGAAAGGCTTCATTAGGAAGATACTGCTCTCATATCATCAAAAAACTCACACAGGAGAGAAACCATTTAAATGTCTGGAGTGTGGGAAAGGCTTCACTCAGAAGATAAGTCTCACTCGCCATCAAGCAATTCACACAGGAGAAAAAACCACTTAAATGCCTGGAGTGTGGGAAAAGTTTTATTGAGAAGGCACAGCTCACCTATCATCAAAAAACTCACACAGGAG
>NW_024811694.1:0-664 GCF_019175285.1 Sceloporus undulatus | reverse complement strand
AAAAAACCCACACAGGAGAGAAACCATTTAAATGTCTGGAGTGTGAAAAAGGCTTCACTCAGAAGGCAAATCTCACTCGCCATCAAGCAATTCACACAGGAGAGAAACCATTTAAATGCCTGGAGTGTGGGAAAAGTTTTATTGAGAAGGCACAGCTCTCATATCATCAAAAAACCCACACAGGAGAGAAACCATTTAAATGTCTGGAGTGTGGGAAAGGCTTCATTCGGAAGACAAATCTCACTCGCCACCAAGCAACTCACACAGGAGAGAAACCATTTAAATGCATGGAGTGCGGAAAAGATTTCACTCAGAAGATAGACCTCACTCGTCATCAAGCAATCCACACAGGAGAGAAACCATTTAAATGCCTGGAGTGTGAAAAAAGTTATAGTCAGAAGGCACATCTCACTAATCATTACAAAAACTCACACAGGATAAAAACCATTTAAATGCCTGGAGCGTGAAGAACATTACATTCAGAAGATGCAGCTCACTTATCAAAAAACTCACAAAGGAAAGAAACCATTTAAATCCCTGGTTTGTGGGGAAAGCTTTACTCAGAAGACAAACTTCTGTCATCAAAAAACCCAAAATATGAGAGAAACCTGAAATGTGGAAAAGGTATATGTAGAAGGCATTCCTCCCTCATCAATAAAATAAA
>NW_024811693.1:0-2718 GCF_019175285.1 Sceloporus undulatus | reverse complement strand
AAAAAAAAATATTGAAGAAGTGGTAGGAAAATACAGAAGGGGTGGATGTAGAGGACAATGAAGTCTGGATGACCTGAAAAATTCCAAGGCTTTTGCTTGATAAAAGCAGTGTCTGGAAACAACTATACATATGAACCAATGTGTAACTGTATTTTGAATATCTATTCCTGTTACAGTCCAAAATTAAACAAGCATCTTGAGAATTAGGGTTCACGGTAGTCAATGGCATGGAGGTCCTAGTAAATGTGCCCAGAATTGCAGCCTTTATCTGTCCTGTCTCACTTATAATAGCTGTTCGTTTTGCTTTATCTCATAAAGCAAGATCTCAGGCCAAGCTGTTTTTTTCTAAATAGTACCAAATTAGTCTAACGTCTATTCTTCTAAATGACATTTTATGTCAACAATATGTTAGGGGAAATGCTCCATTAAAAGCAATAGGATGCTAGTCTCTAAGTTCAGGAGCAAACAGTATATGGGTGTTTAGGGGACTGTAATGCTGTCAAATAATGGCAATGGCCATATCTTTGTGAGTGATATTAAAAGTACAATAACACAGGGCATCCATTTGTAAAACTGTCTGGCTTCACTTCAGCAGCTTATGAAAAAAATGAACAAAAAGGAATATTGTTACCACAGACAGCCACCGTGAAAGCTAATGCACTGGAAAGTTGAAAGCAGAAGGGAAGTCAATACATCCACTGCCTTCTTTCTTACTACAAGTGAAATGACCCACAGTGCTAAAGTTTCATTTTGAAATCTCATTGAAAAAGTTTAACCTTTATTGAAGGTAGAAAACCTTCAAAGAGTTAAGTCCTAGTCCTTTAGTTCCCTCTGTTTAGGATTCCCCGGTTGTGGTTAAATTTGGTATGTTGGAATCCAGGAAAAAATATTCAGGGGCAGCTGTGTTGGGCAGAGAGTAAAATACAACAACATCCATAATGCACAAGCAGCAATACTTCTATTAGGCCAATTCCAAAGCATACAATACATTATGCAGACTTCTGAAGCTTCATTAGCTTCTGCATCGAGTAAATATATTGAAAATCATATGGGAGAAAAAAAAGTAGTGATGCTTCATTAAAAGCAAAAGGATGCTAGTCTCTAAATTCAGGAACAAACAGCATATGAATGTTTAGGGTACTATAATGCTGTCAAATAAAGGCAATGGCCACATCTTTGCAAGATGGTTTATTTTTTATATAGTCAGTTAGAGACCTACATTGTGTCTCAGATTTTACTCTATTGTCATTTAAAATGATATTGAATTATAGAATCATAGAATCATAGAGTTGGAAGAGACCATAAGGGCCATCCAGTCCAACTCGCTGCCATGCAGGAGATTTCAATCAAAGTATCGCTGACAGATGGCCATCCAGCCTCTGTTTAAAGACCTCTAAGGAAGGAGACTCCACTACACTCTAGAGGGAATTTGTTCCACTGTTGAACAGCCCTTACTGTCAGGAAGTTCCTCCTAATGTTGAGGTGGAATCTCTTTTCCTGTAGCTTGCATCCATTGCTCCGGGTCTTAGTCTCTGGAGCAGCAGAAAACAAGCTAGTTGCCTCCTCAATATGGCATCCCTTCAAGTATTTAAACAGGGCTAGCATATCACCTCTTAATCTTCTCTTCTCCAGGCTGAACATCCCCAGCTCCCTAAGTCATTCCTCATAGGGCATGGTTTTGAGACCCTTCACCATTTTAGTCGTTCTCCTTTGGACACCCTAAAGTTTCTCAACATCCTTTTTAAATTGTGGTGCCCAGAACTGGACACGATATTCCAGGTGGGGCCTGACCAAAGCAGAATACAGTGGCACTATTACTTCTCTTGATCTAGACACTATACTTTTATTGATGCAGCCTAAAATTGCATTGGCTTTTTTAGCTGTCGCATCGCACTTTAGAATCTTGTGTCGTGCTTTCATAGCTGCCCTCCCCCCCCAGCCTTCTTATTTCTCGACTGCAGTCTCTGTTCTGAGCAATGTTTGACCAAAGGTATGGAAAATGTTTACTTCTATTTCTTCATTATCTAGGTTGAATTTATGTAGATCCTCTGTGGTCATTATTTTTGTTTTATGTTTTGCAGTAAGTCTGCCTTTGCTTTTTCTTCTTTGACCTTTCTTAGTAATTGTTCTAAGTTTTTGATATTTTCAGCTAGTATAGTGTCTTAGATTTTTTGTGTTCCTTCTTTCTATCTTCACTCTTCCTTCTTCTAAGTCTAAACTTGTTCTTCAAATGTTATTTTATGCATAAAAGTTGAACAGGTAAAGTGATAGAATGTACCCTTGCTTGTCTCTCTTGCCAATTGGGATCCATTCTGTCTGTCTGTATTCTATTCTGATAGTAACTTCTTGTCCTGAGTACAGACTTCTCATAAGTACTATCAAGTATGGCATTTCCATGTCTTGGAGAGCCTTCCATAGCTTTTCATGATCAGAGGCTTTGCTATAGTCTATAAAAGACATTTTGTTCTGGAATTCCTTGGTGTGCTACTTTAACCATCTTATGTTTGTGATGTAATCCCTAGTGCCTCTTCCTTTCCCGAATCCCACTTGCAACTCTGGGATTTCTCTCTCCATATATAATTGGAATCTATGTTGTAGAATGTTGAGCATGATTTTGCTTGCGTGGGAAATTAACATTATAGTCTTATAGGCCCAGTCCAGATGGGTGTGATAGGATGCCCATGTCACATGTGAGGGGCGGTGCTTCTAGACGCCCCT
>NW_024811692.1:0-2718 GCF_019175285.1 Sceloporus undulatus | reverse complement strand
CTACGGGAGGCAATTGGCAAAGGGTTTAAGAGAGTGAAACACTCTTCCTTATGTAAGCGACACCCTGTGTAGAGGCAGAAGTTAAAGCATTTCAACAGTTTGAGTTACTTGGCCAGATGTCACGAAGATCAAGGAAATGCAGCCTGATGTATTCCGATTATGCAGAGTAATGAAAGCATTTCCAGGCCAGGGCTGATCTGCATAATGAAACTGCATAATCAAATCTGAAGGCTGAGCAAGTTCTGGACAAATTTAAAAATGGAAGATGCATTTGTCAAATTGTACCAATGCACACTTACACTGTTACAATAAATGCATTTGAAGTTGCAAAGTAGAACTGTGGCGACTGTGATGGCCTGGTGAAAACAAGGACAGGCCTCCCCTATCAGTGCAACACCTGTGCAGAAGAAGAAGGAAGGCAGCACTTCAGTAGATGAACTAGATGAACTCTCAATCAATCTTGCCAAGAAAATCCCATGTAAGCTCACCTTAGAGTCACCATAAGTCAGACAAGACTTGAAGGTACACAAAAACAACAGGAGGTGAATTGTTCACAGCAAGATATCACTTGCAATAGATTTAAAGGAAATTGCCTTGATACCATGGAGCAGGAGAAGAACCTTCCTTGAGTTCATCTTCAGCCAGGGTCAGCCAAAACCAGCATCAACGTTAATGTACTTTATTGACATCTAAAATAACCTTACACTATGCTGTATCTTCTTTTTTCTTTGAAATGATTATTAAACAGACTTTCGAAGTCTGTTCTTGGAAGCTTTGTTAGGACACTACATCAGGCAGGGCAATTCCTTCAGGTACGTTCCACAAAACCTGCTCTAGACCTCTCAGTGGATCTCAAGAACCTTGTATTTTGTTGCAACAGTGCAAATGTTGAAACAATAGAGTTTATTACACGGGAGGAATTTCTCTTAATTTCGATTGAAAAGTGGGGCCAGAACGCATTCACATGAATTCGCTAGTTCAGCGAATTTACGTGAATTTGAATTGTGTTCGAACTGACTTCCCATTGCCCAAAATTGCGTGTGTTAGTCTATCATGCAATAACATTAAAGCCCATAATTGCATTTGGATTGCCATTGGATTATACTTCCAATTTCCCTTGTCTGATAACGTCCAATGAAGCAGCTGAAACCCCTAAGAAAATGTTATCTTCCACTGGTCAAAAATGAAGCAAACAAAAAGTTGTTAAGAGTGGCCAGGTGAAAAAACCACGTCAAGCTACACCTATTGAAATTCCCTTTTTTACACAAATATTAAAATTACAAAACCCCTCTTATACCCATCTAGAAAGTGCAAACACCGTGCCTTCATTTTCATTTGGACACTGTACTAGAAAGTCCCCATCAATTAAACAACAACAACCAAACACAAATCAGGAACACACTATATAAAACAGTCTGGCTCAGAAGGTTGAGAAGTCCTTTAGGAACCCTTTAAATTCACTTTCACTTAGGTTGGGCTCTATTGCAAAGGCAAAACTTAGGTGATCTTAAGAGCATTCATTTACTTTTACATTTCTATGGCAGAGATTGTGTACTGTGAAATAAAATATAGTATCTCATGTATGGATTACTTTCTAATTCCAAGTCCTAAACTCACTCAGCTGTAATCCTTAACTCACTTAACAGAAAGTAAGCCCCTACCTCACTCAACACAGAAGAATTTACTGCTGAGTATATAGATATTGGGCAGGGGTTCCAGCTATTTTGGACTTCACCTCCTAGAATTCCTGACTGTTGTCCAATTTGTCTGGAGCTTCTGGGAGCCAAGGTCTAAAACATGTGACGGACTAAAGTTTGAAACCACTGGCATATGATTCTCAAGTGTTTCCCAGTAACTGTGTTTCTCAGGGTATTAATAGCTGCAGTTTGCATTTCTAAGTTACAACAAGGGACCCTTTGCTCTATCATAGGAGTAGGAAACAGTGGCATCACTAGCAGGTATGGGGGGTGCATATCGCACCAGGTGACACCCACCAGGTGATACCACTGCTCCTCAAACATCACCTTTTGGGCAGAAACGGGGTGTGGTATTTGCCTGTGTCCCATTAAAGCAGCAAAGAGATGGTGTAAGTGGGGCGAGTGTCAGTGGAAGGAAAAAAGAGAAGCTCTGGGTTGTTGTTTTTAATTCAAACTTCAAATTTCAAAAAATTAATTTTAATTTTTAAAGAAATTTAAAAATACATTTTTAAAAATCTTCTCTAAAAACATTAAAAATACAAAACTTTCACTTTAAGCACATGAAACTACACATATGTAAATACATTTAGGCCGTGCATATACTATTGGAATTTAAAAGTATGATTTTAATTGTGCTAGTTGTTTATGTCACAACTATTACCATTACATTCGGTGATATATGAGAATTAACTATTTGTGAATACCATTAGTATAAACAAACGAATTCCTAAGGATTCTGTACAATGTGGTATGGGAGGAGGTCAATGTGAGGGGGGGTGTGTGTGACACCAACCCTAGTGATGCCACTGGTAGGAATGTTGCTGCATTGCAACTGCCATAATTTCTCACCACTATGCTGGCTACCACTGTTGGATCTGCAATCCAAGAACACGTGGAAGGGTGTTATAGCAAAGAAATCACTGCTGAATCACCACCTGGGTCCATCCCAGATGCAGCCCGGGTCTGTAAGCCACTTCAGCAGCAGGGACATAGTCAGGATTTTAGGAAGGGGGGGGGGGGG
>NW_024811691.1:0-2719 GCF_019175285.1 Sceloporus undulatus | reverse complement strand
CCCTGGCACGGAGCGAGGACATCACGTCCGTGCCGCCCCATATAGAGGCAGCGCGGCCGTAACGTCCTCATGGCGGCAGCCGTCTGGAACGGCCGCCGTCATTTTTTACGCGCAGAGCACGTATTAAGGTTAGGAAGGTGCGGAAGCACCGCACCTCCTTAACCCTAGTACGTGCTCCGAGCGTACTTTCATGGCGGTGTGTAACCCGCCATAGTCACTTAGTACATTTCCATGGCTCAGCAGTTATTCAAACTTTGATCTTCCTAAGTCCTAAAACCACTACAAAATGTCCTGGCTCCTTCTAAGAGAAAATACAATTGGAATGTGTATTCTGAAAAGTACACATATTTGAATATACATCTAAGTATGGCCTGTGAGAGGACTTTTCAAATATATATATATGTATACACACACACACACACACACACACACACGCCCACCTCATATATTAATGGAATGGGATTATGGGTAGTAAGCATACAAAATTAACTAGGACCGCAATTAACAGATTTGCCCATTTATAGAAAACTATATTAGAATTCACATTTGCTCTTTGATATATTATCAATAATTCCTAAAGGACTTCATGACCTGCTGAATGTGAAATGATAGACCATGCCCTACATGCTATTTTAATGCTTGTGCACTAGAATAATGAGGCAACTCCACCCTCCAGACTCTTAAATTTGTGTTCCGGAGACAGATGGGAACATAAGGAATGGGATGAATTCTGAGGAATATTGCCTTTCTCTCTTCCTTGGACACAATCCAGGGACTGTGTAGGTGAGAAGCCAAAGTGATATTTTTACAAGCAATTAATCATAGCCTTTTTGTATTTTTTCCCATTATAGTTGTTTTTTAAAAAACCTTCTTAAGTTTAGTTTAACAAAGTAACTCATAATGCTAAACTTAAATATGCCATCATATGATTAAAAAACAATATATTCACTTCCTCAAAAATACAATAAATTTTCCAGCAACATTTAAACATATTTTTTTCTTTTATCTCTTGCTAGTGAACAATCCTGAATGTTCAATATCCAAAAGGTTAACAGTCAAATATTTTGTAACAAATCTTTCAAATATACTCTCTCTCTCTCTCTCTCTCTGTGTGTGTGTGTGTGTGTGTGTGTGTGTGTGTGTGTATATATATATATATATATATATAGAGAGAGAGAGAGAGAGAGAGAGAGACCACTATGTTGGGGTATTGTGTCTCACAAGCCAAATAATTAATCTTCACAAACAAAAGATGAGTAACAGTCACACAGAGAGAGATGGTGTAGAATGAAACAAAAAGCAGAGTTAATCTTCTTCATAAAAATATAGGAAATAGGTTTACTTACAAATACTAAAAACTTCATATAATCTCATAGTGAGAGGTTCTGTAAAGTACACTTTTCCCGTATGGAGAAAGTGTTGCAGATTACAAAATAGAGGCTGAGCAAAGTCATACTGAATACGGACTAACGGATGCTAAAAGAGAGAGAGTGTGGCTAGAACCAGCTAATAGAAAATAACAATAAGAACAATAACCATAACAAAACAACAAATTTCTTACCTGGCTCTCCCCAAGGCATGAGGAAGGGTATGACACAGATTAAAACATAAACACAGGACACATTAAAATAATCCAAAATAATGTTTAAAAGATACCAATTTAAAATTCATAGTTTAAAATAAGACTGGGTAGGCCTGCCAGAAGAGATAGGTCTTTAATACTGTTTTAAATCCAGGCAGCACATTTAGCTGTTGCATCTCTTCTACCATCAATGCATATTGTGCCTAAATTTTGGGACTTAGAGAGGCATGCAAATTAGCAGCTACTAAGCATAAGCATTCTACATGTTCTACCTCTGACATATTATATATCAATAAACATGGCTATCCCTATTTTCCCTCTGAAAATTTTGCACTTAGCTTCTAATTGTTCATGTAATATCAGCATGAAGCAGAAAGGGAAGGCACAACCCACACTTGAACCACATGGCATACCAGCTGTAACATTTATTGAGCCCACACCCCCACAGCTAGAAATGTAAAGTTTTAAAGGAAGTGGCCATGCTCAGACAATCAGAGGGCCATTTTAAGATTCTCCTGTAACTTGCTGGGCTGCATCACTGCCGCTTTGTAGAACCACAAATGATGCTTTAGTTACTTTCTCATCACTTTCCAGATCCTCATTTTGATCTGAGTGTGGCTCAAGCTTTATTACATAGGAAAAACACATCCACTCATGTTATTACGGAGCTCACTTTAGATAGTTTCCAAGGTTTGGGCCAAATTTGTTGGAGTTCAAGGAACAAGCAACACATTGGACCCTATCAATAGGTTCATGAGACTAGTAAGCTACATAATTCCTACCCTCAGTTTAAAGTCACAGCTATATCACAAAAGGAAGTGTCATTTTCCTTTATGAAGTTGCCATCATAACCTAACACCTTTTTATGTTTGTTAGCAAGTAAGGGGATTAATCACTCACTCTCTCTCACACACACACACATACAGAGTTATCTATGGGGTGAAGCAGACGGGGCAAAAAGAGCAGCCCCGTCTGGCCCTGATTGCTCTGGGACTACAGTGAATGGACACCATGGTCCCAAATAGGCCTCTGACAAGAGTAACTTTTTATCAACCTGTGCTGATCCCTGTGGTCCAAGCAACACAAACAGCGGCCCTATCTTGGCACTTAGTCCCAGCAGATCCTTTATTTCCCCCC
>NW_024811690.1:0-2719 GCF_019175285.1 Sceloporus undulatus | reverse complement strand
AGCGCCAGAGGCCTTCAAGGCCTCTGGCACCATCACCCAGCCTCCTTGCCGCCACTGCCGCTGTGGAAGGAGCGGGTGTCAGTGCTGGGGCCCTCTTGGCCTCCAACACCGGTATCCATCCCTTCTGTGGCGGCGGAGGCATGGAGGAGGCCGGAGGCTGGCACCAGAGGCCTTGAAGGCCTCCGGTGCGCTGGCCCTGCTTCCTCGCCGCCGCCATGGGAAAGGTCCGGAAGGGAGGCAGGGAGGGAAGGGAGGAGGAAGCGAGGGAGGAGAAGGAAGTTGTCCCCAATGGCGGGCAAGTAAAGGGAGGAGGAAGCGAGGGAGGAGAAGGAAGTTGTCCCCAATGGCATGCGCACCACCATTGGGGACAATTTCCCAATTTCCCATCCGCGGATGCTCAAATCCGCGGATGGCAAATCTGCATATAAGACGGGCCGACTGTATAGTTAATGAAGTAGTTGATTTCTCTAAGTATGGAAAACCTTTTCCAGTGGTTCCCTTGACATATATATCTTCCTTCTCATGTATCAATGGCCATGAGTGTCCATTTTCCAGAAGCTTATGGTTAATCAGTGAAATGCTTCCCATTTGATCACTTAAATACAAATGAAAAGTAACACACATGCAAAATTTATTCCCCACCCCATCATTCCTTTAAGATTACCCTCTCTTTCTATTTAAATTTAAGGACTTTGATAGGTTTGCCTCGTAGTGATACACCAGTTGTCCACCACTGCTGAAATATTTGGGATGTTCTTTCAGACATTCCGAAATTTTGAGAGGAATGTGTTACCATCAGAGGACTGCCAGATTGGAAACTTCTGTAACTTTAATGGCTGTGTACAAGAGGAAATTTCAGCAGCTGTTGCTTGTTATCTGATTGCATAAAGATACAGGAGCCATCTTCAGTTTTTACTCTGGCAACTTGTATCTTTGTGTATTTGGCAAAACACTAACAAGGATGTTTCCAGTGACCATTGCTGCTGTGTGCCTCCAAGTTATTTTTGACTTACAGTGCCTAAGGCAAATTTATCATAGCACTTTCTTGACAAGTTTCTTCAGAGCAGGTTTGCCATTGCCACCCTCTGAGACTGAGAGTGGGTGCCAGTGACTGTTACCAAAGTGTAAATCCTCAAAGTGTAAAACCTAGCAGACAATTAAGCTATTGTTTTGCTGTTTTTGGAGGCTATAGGAAATCTATGAGCTGCAGGGCCTGAAATCTATTATATCATTTCATGAAACTGTTGGAGAAACATTACCATAATGGACTACTGCTGAACTTCCATCAATTTGCTATTAATATGATGAAGCCCTGTCCTGTCATTAACAGAAGAAGAAAATCTTCCATTAGTCTTTTGCTTGTCTCTCCTCTCTGGTGTTTGATTGAAGAGGTGGCACAATGTAGGACACAAAGAGGGAGCAGAAAAACAAGTTCCCTGAAAGATTTTCCTCTTCAGGCTTAATTCTTATCTGTTGGCCCTCCAGATGTTGTTGGTTTGCAACTTCCATCGGCCCTAGCCAGCATAAACAACAGCAAGGAATGCTAGGAGCTGCGGACCCAGGACATCTGACCCAGGGCTGCATGGTGCCTACCTGAATTAGGGCTTCACAAATTTTAACATGGCTTGGCTGGGTTGTTATTTGTGGTCATTACTGATCATGCCCCTTTCTCCACTACTCCTCTTTGCCTGCCAAAGATAATCAGGGGAAGTGATGGGCATCTGTCTCTTTTCATGCTGGCATTGAAATAGCAAACTTAACTGGTAGGACATCTGCAGTTTTCAGACCTTTTTCATTCCAGAGAACCCTTCCATATTGATGTCTACTATCTAACTGTTACATAGAGCAGCAAGAGGTTCTGGATATATTGCAGTATAGGACTCACTATCTTTCTATGTGTCTGGAGATCAGCCCTTTAAATTCAAGCCTTTAGGCCTGAAGTCTGGTGTATCCTCACCATCCCTTTATTGCACTGTATTAGAGTTGCTGAAGTCCTTCTGTGGGTGAGGAGGTGGTATTATTACTCCCTTACATTCTCCTCTTCTATTGACCTCTTCTATTCTATTTGCTCTGGTTTCTATTGTACATTTTTCATAATCTATATCAGGGGTAGGCAACCTGTGGCCCACGGGCCAGATGCGGCCCGGCGAGGCCTTGGGACCGGCCCCAGCCCGGTCCTGCCGCTGATTGCCGCTGAGGCCTTTGGGGGGCAATTGTCTATAGAAGCCTCAGAAACATGCATTTATATTAACATTTTTTTAAAAATCACCAAATTTTTTTGCATGTCCTCCATTTTTTTTAAAAAAGTGTCTTCCATTTGAAAATTTTGTCCTACATTTGTCCTGGTTTATTTATATATTTAATTTTTTTTAAAAAAAATATTTAATTATTTATTTTTTGGCTTCGGCCGCCCAGTTGTCTGAGGGACAGCAACCTGGCCCCCGGCTCAAAAAGATTGCCTACCCCTGATCTATATAAATAAAATTATTTCTGTATATTTGTAAGTTTGCTACCACAATACATGGAAAGAGCTGTATGGATTGGAAGGATTTGGACAATATATTTGGTATCATTTGACTCATGAGCTTTTTATGTGATGAATTTCACATACAACACACTCAGTTAAGGAGTGTTTTGGAGAGCACCCCATTTATTTTTTTCTTTGGATTTTCATCACATTTAGAGGGCATATCTAAAGAGTCGTTCACATGTTGTTTTT
>NW_024811689.1:430-2719 GCF_019175285.1 Sceloporus undulatus | reverse complement strand
GCTGGTCTTGAACTCGCAACCTTGTGGTTTAGAGTGAATGGCTGCAGTACAGGCATTTAACCACTGCGCCACCAGGACTTCTTTTTACATTTCTATACCACTCCATAGTGAATTCAACACTCTCTAAGCCAGGGGTAGGCAACCTTTTTGAGCCGGGGGCCGGGTTGCTGTCCCTCAGACAACTGGGGGGGCCGAAGCCAAAAAATAAATAATTAAATAATTTTTAAAAATTTAAATATATAAATAAACCAGGACAAATGTAGGACAAAATTTTCAAATGGAAGACACTTTTTTTAAAAAAATGGAGGACATGCAAAAAAAAATGCTGATTTAAAAAAAAATGTTAATATAAATGCATGTTTCTGAGGCTTCTATAGACAATTGCCCCCCAAAGGCCCCGACGGCAATCAGTGGCAGGACTGGGCTGGGGCCGGTCCCAAGACCTTGCTGGGCCGCATCCGGCCCGCGGGCCGCAGGTTGCCTACACCTGCTCTAAGCAGTTTACAATCTCTAAGCCAATTGGCCCCAACAAGCTGGGTACTCATTTTACTGATCTGCAAAAGGATGGGAGGCTGAATAAACCTAGAGCCCTCAGGGATCGAACTCACAACTCACTGTGGCTGCAGTACTGGCATTCAACCACTGCACCACCAGGGCTCCTGCATTTCTCCTACTGCATCATCTGCTCCATTTTCCTTGGGTTGAGCACCATTTATCTTATGCGAGAAGACTGAAGCAAAGAAGGTGTTTAGTAGGTGTGCCTTTTCTCTGTCCCCTGTTGGCATTTTGCCATCTTCTTCACATTGTGGCCCTACCATTTCCTTCTTCTTTCATTTGCTATGGGACATACCCCCACCAAAAAAGGCCATTTTATCGTTCTTAACCTCTCTAGCAATCCTGAGCTCATTCTGCACTTTAGTTTTTCTGACTTTCCACTACACATGCTAGCTATTTTTCTGAATTCCTCTGGTGATCCCCCCCCCCCTTTCCATTTCTTATACATGTCCTTTTAAAAATTAGCTCAATTACAAGGTGTTTAGTAATCTATCCTGGTTTATTGAGACACCTCCAATTTTTCATCTTCATTGGAAATGTTTGAAATTGTGCCTTCAATATCACTGTTTTGAGAAATTCCCATCTATCCTGATCTCCCTTCTCTTTTACTATTTCTGACCATCAGATCACTCACAGTATTTCCCTAAGCATACTGGAATCAGCTTTCCTAAAGTCTAGAAAGCATGTCTGACTATTCTTGGCTTCCTGTTTCCATTGTATAACAAACTCCAAGAGAATGAGATCACTCCCACCTAAGGATATTCATTTGGAAGATGCAAATTAAGTCATTTTGTATTAAATTATGAACCAGATGAACTTAGACTTCATCACCAGGAATCTGCCATGATTATATAAAGGAACTGATTTTTATTTGGAATTAAAGGTTTCTGGCTGACAGTAGATATTTGGATATTTCATTATATCTGTGATTATGCATTGCAGTGATCCAAATACTGCAGAGCACTTATAGATCCCTCTGGTATATTCTCTATAACATTAAAATTCAAACTTGTTCCTGTTTTGTACAGCTACAATACACTTAGTGTCAGCAAGGACGTAGCCGGGGGGGGGGTCGGAACCCCCCCTATCAGGTCCTGGGGGCATTCAAACTCCTTCCTCCCCCCTCCCCTCCATTAAAACCACGGCGAGGGAACAGAGGAAACACAAAACAAAAGTTCCCCTTTTCCCTCTGTGGCTTTAATGGAGGGGGGAGGGAGGAGGGAGGAGGAAGGAGCTTGAACACCAAGCTCAGAGAGATAGAGAGGGAGGGAGGGAGTACCTGTGACTCCTTTCCTTTCGGTTCCTTCAGAGTCCGGCTTCCACTCCTCTTCCTCAGGACCTCCCCTATCAAGCTCCTTCCTCCCCCTCCTCTCCATCAAAAGCACGGACTTGGATAGAGAGGGAAAGGGGGGGAAAGTCTCAGGGAGAGGGGGCTCAGAGAGAGAGGGAGGGAGGGAGGGAGGAAGCCTTGAGGTGGGGGCAATGCCTGTTGTTCAAGCTCCTTCCTCCTGCTTCCTCCTTCTGTCAGAGCGGACTCAGGAGAGAGAGAGGGAGGGGAGAGGGCTGGTCTCCCTCCCAGCAACATCTTTGCCCCTCTTTCCTTCTCCCTCCTCCTCTGGGCTTTTGCCAAAAAAGGTCTCCGTCCGGGAGAGGAGGAGGAGGAGGAGGAAGAAGAGGGAAGGAAGACACACAGAAAAAAGGAAGGAAAAACGAGGGTAGGGAGAACTAAAGGAA
>NW_024811689.1:0-330 GCF_019175285.1 Sceloporus undulatus | reverse complement strand
AGGAAAAAACGAGGGTAGGGAGAACTAAAGGAAGGAAGGAAGAGAAAGGAAAGAAAGAAAGAAAGAAAGAAAGAAGGAAGGAAGGAAGGAAGGAAGGAAGGAAGGGGAAGGAAGGAAGGAAGGAAGAAAAAGGAAGGAAGGGAGAAGGAAGGCTCTAAAAGGAAATATCAAAGAAAGAAAAGGTGACTTCTAATAACAACAGTCAACTACAGGTTGAATCTCCCTTATCCAAAATGCTGAGGACTAGATGTATTTTGGAGTTTGGTATGTTTATATATATATAATGGTATATATTGAAGCTACATGAGTCCAACCATTAAACCCATTCAC
>NW_024811688.1:0-2719 GCF_019175285.1 Sceloporus undulatus | reverse complement strand
TGATTTAGATGACAGAATTGGGGGCATACTTATCAAAATTGCAGATGACACCAAATTAGGAGGAGTAGCTAATACTCCAGAACAGAGGATCCGAATTCAAAATGACTTTAGGAGATCAGAGAGTTGGGCCAAAATTAACAAAATGAATTTCAACAGGGATAAATCGTAGGTATTATTATTATTATTATTATTATTATTATTAACCTTTATTTATGAAGCGCTGTAAATTTACACAGCGCTGTACATGCATTCTTTTTAGTTAGACGGTTCCCTGCCCTCAGGCTTACAATCTAAAAAGACATGACACAGAAGGAGAAGGGAGTGGTGACGGGAAAAGGTAAGAGGTCCAGCAGTTCCTCTCTACCTCCAAGGCCTGGACCAAGGCAGATGGACTGGAGGGAGGGCTTGGCTTCAAAATGGAAGGTTATCCAGGGAAAATACATACTCACAAGTAGGATAATACATATACAGAACATAGCAATACAGGAAATGGTTCAATAAACAGGCACCACAAGAACATCAGATAGTAAGCGACAATTATGCGATGCCTGGGAAGGCTTCCCTGAATAGGATGGTTTTCAACTCCGTTTTGAAGCTGGTTAAAGAAGTGATGGCTCTTGCTTGTGGAGGAAGAAGGTTCCAGGAGAACTTAGGCAGAAAAAATGAAAGTCCAGGATGGATACATCTGGCTTGAAAATAGTACATGTAAATGAATCTAGGGGGCTGTACAGATTATAAGAAAGGGGCAGCCAAATCCTCCAGATTGTTGCCACCCCCAAAAAAGGAGCTGCAAAATGCAGCTCCTTTTGGCAATGCTGCCAAGGTGCCATTGGCGCCCTGGTGCACGTCAACATGAGCACAGCGCTGTGCGGTGTGGATGGTGTGCCAGGCTTGCATCATGGCGGCCCCCGTGTGGATGACAGGCCGCCATGATGGCGGCATCCATACAGAGTAGGGTTCAGGAGCATGCGGTCACTGCACACTCCCAAACCCTAGAATCGCTGCCAGGTCGCCGCTTCCCGCCCGTATGTACCAGGCCTAGGAGTCTTAGTGGACCACAGGCTGAACATGAGTCAGCAATGTGATACAGCAGCTTAAAAACCAATATGATCCTAGGCTGCATTAATAGGACTCTATTGTCTAGATCTGAGTGTTTCTGGGGACTGAAGTCCAAAATACCTGGAGGACCAAAGTTTGGGAATCGCTAGTCAAGATCAAGGGAAGTAATAGTACCACTCTATTCTGGTGAGATCTTACCTGGAATATTATATCTAGTTCTGGGCACTACAGTTCAAGAAGGATGTTGACAAGGTGGAGCATGTCCAGAGGAGGTGACCAAAATGCTGAAAGGTCTGGAACCCATGCCCTAACTATGAGAAGCAACTTGGAGAGCTGGGTCTATTTAGCCCGGAGTAGAGAAGGTTAAGAAATGACATGATACCATGCTATCACTCAGGAGATTAGATATTCCCTGCAGACACTTCCAATTCTAAGATGCCAAGAGCCAAGAGCAGTTCAACAGTTGGATAGACTGCCTTGGAGAGTGGTGGGTTCTCCTTTGTGTTTGCATGTGCCTTCAGGTCGCCTGTCAGTTTATGGCAATTAATTTCATAGGATTTTCTTAAGCAAAGAAATCTCAGATGTGGTTTTGCCAGTTCCTTTCTTTGGAACGTAGCTTACAGTGCCTTTTATTTGTTGGTGGTCTTCCATCTAAGAACTGACACCTTGGTCCTAATCGGAATAGGCAGGATATAAATAAAACTTATTATTATTATTATTATTAACCAAGGCTGATCCTGCTTAGCTTCCAAGATCACATGTGATATGGTGCCTTTGTGGCATTTAGGTAGACAATTTAAAAACAGGTAGGATGGGCATGTTTCACGAGTTGCATACATTGTAGATACCTGCATGGTTGACCTGTGTGTTTGTTGTGGTCCCTTCCAACTTGGTGATTCTATGAAGTTTATCACACGGGAGGAATTTCTCTTAATTTACATGAATGTGAATTGCATTCGCATTGACTTCCCATTGCCCGAAAATAGCGTGCAGTTGCCCGAAATTGCATGTGGCAGTCTATCACGCAATAACATGAAACCCCATGATTGCGTTTGGACTGACTTCCCCTTGCGTAAAATTGCGTGTGGTAGTCTATCACGCAATAACATTAAACCCCATGATTGCATTCAGATTGCCATTGGATTATACTTCCAATTTCCCTTGTCTGATAAAGAAAGAGAGATGCAAACTGTTTTTCCAAGTTTTCCCTGATCAGTTCCAGACCTAGGACTATCTCAATAAGCGGAATCAGCCAGTGAGTTGTTATCCCAGTTTGGTCATCCCTTTCTTTTTACTTGCAAGAGCAGCTGGACTCTTAATTTAGCATCCGAAGGGAGAGTCTTGGCATGGGACATGCTGAGCTGTCCATCTCTTCCACAGTCAAGGCTTTTTAAAAAACTGATTTCCAACCTCTCAAGTTTCTCCCTGTCCCTCTGCCCCAGAAACTACTTGCGCATGTGCGCATGCGCAAACACACTGTATCTGTTATAATGACATATTGACTAGCAGATCTGAAGAGAAATCGTTAGAAAGATTTGAGCTGGTGGGGGGGAAGGAAAAAAAACTGTTTGGGTAATTAATCATTCTGTTTAATCTGTCCCTTTTACTTATTGGATAATATATAGATCTGACCTATTTAATACATAAGTTTGGTACAAGA
>NW_024811687.1:0-2719 GCF_019175285.1 Sceloporus undulatus | reverse complement strand
GTATAGTGTTTAGATCAAGGAAAGTAATAGTGCCACTCTATTCTGCTCTGATCAGGCCCCACCTGGAATATTGTGTCCAGTTCTGGGCATCACAATTTAAAAAGGACATTGAGAAACTGAAGTGTGTCCAAAGGAGGGCGACCAAAATGGTGAAGGGTCTGGAAACGATGCCCTATGAGGAACGCCTTAGGGAGCTGGGGGTGTTTAGCCTGGAGAAAAGAAGGTTAAGAGGTGATATGATAGCCCTGTTTAAAACTTGAAGGGATGTCATATTGAGGAGGGAGCAAACTTGTTTTCTGCTGCTCCAGATACTAGGACCCAGAACAATGGATGCAAGCTCCAGGAAAAGAGATTCGACCTCAACATTAGGAGGAACTTCCTGACAGTAAGGGCTGTTCAACAGTGGAACAAATTCTCTTGGAGTGTAGTGGAGTTTCCTTCCTTAGAGGTCTTTAAACAGAGGCTGGATAGCCATTTGTCGGGGATGCTTTGATTGAGATTTCCTGCATGGCAGGGGTTGGACTGGATGGCCCTTGTGGTCTCTTCTAACTCTATGATTCTATAACGTCAGGCCTAGTTATCTATCAGTTCTGTTAATGCTGTAGGGCTTTCTCTTGATTCATATCTCAGCTATTTGCTAAGTGATTGTGGACTCAAATCAGACGTATTGTTACATCTCTGAAGATAGTTATTGTGGAGAGGACTAAGGAGACCAATAAGTGACCAGCAACTTTCAGCCCAATTTCACTAGGTCTCTGTGAGTAATCAGTTCATAATAATAGTAATCAATATTATTCATTACTCACTGAGTAATCGGTTTGCAATAACCTCTTTCCTGGGATGTTTCTGCACAGATAGAAAGAGGGAGGAGGAGAAGGGGGGTTGAATAAAAGGTGAGCTGGGAAAGGTTAGATCTGCCCATTTCTAGCCCTGTTGGCATTTGGCCTCTACCAAATTATCCCCAATACCATGGGACTCACCGTAAAATGATTCCTCACACCTAAGCTAAAAGGACCATAATTCTTCCAATATAAAAACACATCATTCAATAGTGACCAATCTCTTCAACAGTTCCACTTCATATTAAATCTGAAGTATTAGACTGTGCCATAAGAGGGCTGCAAGCTGACACAGTCTTCCTACAAAGGCGTATGACTCAAGGAACATTCTTTCCAAGGACAATAAAAGCAGATGGACTCAAATGCAAACTTTAGGCATTTCAATTGTTAATCAGGACTCAGCAAATTGCCATTTTATTTTATTTTATTTTACTGAAAGGTGGTAAAAATAAATAAATATGTGGCCTTTCCCTTGTGCCTTGGATTGATTTTGTGTCAAGTTTAATAAAGCAAAAAGCAAGGCAGCAACATCACGCTGGAGAGTCAGAAGGGACTATAGAGCCAGGCTCAGGGGCCCTTTTCTCTTACTATTCAGAAGTGTTGCAAATGCCACCTCCAAATGCTCATGGAAAGCTGCACCACCTTTTCACCATCTATACAATCTTGCATTCTTGCAAGTGGTGGATCGTATTTTACACAACTGTTATTTCCTGGTTTCATAACCAGAACAGGGAAATTGTGTCAAGTGCTTGAAGACTACAGAGCTTAGGAAAGTTACTTTTTTGAACTACATCTCTAAGAATCTTCTAGCCAGTAGGGCTGTTGGGAGTTCTGAGTTTTGTAGTTCCAGAAGGTAATTTTTTAAAGCTCTGCCTTTTTATGTGTGCCCTTTCAGAGGCCTTATTTTTCTCAATATATCAGCCTGCAGCAGCCAAATCAAAAGCCTGGCAAGCCCTTCTCAGAATGCACCATGGCTGTTGAGTGCAACACACATAAAATTCAGCCTTTACTTGTCTCTACAAACCAAATGCAAAATGGTGAAGGAATGTCAAAATAATTTAATTCAACTCTGGCATCAAGCAAACCCCTTGCTATGTGCCAGAGAAAAAGAATCTCCCAAATGTCTGAGGGGAATAAATTGTTACCTACAACAGTGTATCTCAGTAAGCGGATGAGGGAGGCCGTGGGGCCTGAATCTGCAGGACCTAAATAGAGCAGTGGAGGACAGGGGGTCTTGGAGATAAGTCATCCATGAGGTTGCCATGAGTTGAGGTTGACTAGAGGGCAGTTAACAATACCAATACCATGAACAGTGAAATAATATCCATGGAGCTACATTGGCTGAAATCCACATGCTTTCTGTTAGTTGGACAATTAACTGACTTTTCTTTGAAGGTGACATGTATTGATTTTGTTGGCTTATTTAAATAAAGCAGTGTGTAATTTGTGGCTCTGTAGATGTTGTTGGACTGCATCTCCCAGCATTCCTCATCACTGGCTATGCTGGCTAAGCCTGATGGGAATTACTGGTCAACATCTGTGGAAGGGGCAAGAGCTGTTCGGTCCTGAACTACGGCGCGTTACAGACCGCCCCTTTGGGGCGGCCTGTAGGCGCACCTTTCCCCACCGGATCGGGGCCTCAGCGGCCAGAGCGGCAGCCACTGAAGCCCCAATCTGCCACTTTCCGGGCTGTGGGGAAGCGGCAAAAGGCCCCTTCCCCGCAGCCTGGAAAGGGGTGTCCTTGGGGCTTCAAGCCCCAAGGACACCCCGCGGCGGCGGGGAGAAGGAGAAAGGGGATGTTTGGCCCCTATCTCCTTTGGTCCACTGGCCGCAGCCGTCTGAAGGCTGCACCCAGCGGACCAAACCAGGAAGGAGCTCCG
>NW_024811686.1:1378-2719 GCF_019175285.1 Sceloporus undulatus | reverse complement strand
TAGGATCGGAACCACTGGAGCGCAGTGCCCCCGATTCCCACCTCCGCCAGGCGCCCCAGAAGGATACCATGGTCTATGGTATCGAAAGCCGCTGAGATGTCCAAGAGCACTAACAGGGACACGCTTCCCCTGTCCATGCCCAGACGGAGATCATCGACCAAGGCGACCATAGCAGTCTCAACCCCGTAACCTGCCCGAAAGCCAGTTTGAAATGGGTCTAGATATTCCGTTTCATCCAAGATCGATTGAAGTTGGATTGCAACCGCCCGCTCGATCACCTTCCCCAAAAATGGCAATAGCGAGATTGGCCGATAATTATTATGCAACAGGGGGTCGAGGGAGGGCTTTTTTAAAAGAGGTTTTACTGTGGCCAATTTCAAATTTGTTGGAAATTGCCCATCCCTCAATGAGGTGTTAATAATCCGCTGTAACAACAAGGTTACAGCCGGGCCCCCCTGTGCCGCTAGCCATGAGGGACAGGGATCGAGAGGGCATGTTGTCTTCCTAACACTTCCAAGGATCTTGTCCACATCCTCGGTACTGACAGACTCAAACTGATCCAGACTAACCAAGTTCACGGATGCCCTGGATACCTCTACTCTAGGTTCTGCTCTAAGGCTGGCCTCAAGACCTTCGCTTATCCGAGAGATTTTATCCGCGAAGAAGTTGTTAAATTGGTCGCAGCAGGCCTTGGAAGGTTCAAGGATCTGGTTCGGGGCAGGAGGGAGCTGAGTTAGCTCCCTCACTACCCTGAACAACTCTGCCGGACGCGACTCCGCGGACGCGACGCGTGCAGCATAGAACGAGTTCTTAGCTGCACGAATCGCCTCTCCATAGTCCTCCAAAAGGCGGTCTAGGAGAGTCTTGTCGGATAAGCGCTGGTGTTTCCGCCAGCGGTGCTCTAGCCGTCGCAGAACCCGCTTCCTTGCCCGGAGATCTTCCGTATACCAGGGCTTGCGTTTGGAAGCAGGCCTGAGAGGGCGCTTGGGAGCGATACTGTGTATAGCCTTGGATAGACCGGTATCCCAGATACCGGTCAAGGCATCAACAGAATCGCCATCATTTCCAACCATAAGCCCCTCTAGGGCTTCCTGGAACCTATTGGGTTCCATCAGCCTTCGAGGGTGGACCATTCTAATAGGTCCGCCGCCTCCAGGAGGGATCTGGGTAGAAACCTTGATCACAGCCTCTACCAGGAAATGATCCGTCCATGACAGGGGGGAAATATTAGATATTTCCGCCCACGGATTTTCCATGTTCGTACAAAAGACCAAATCAAGCATATTACCCGCAGAATGCGTTGGACCCGAGACCAGTTGAGACAGGCCCATGGAAGTCATG
>NW_024811686.1:987-1278 GCF_019175285.1 Sceloporus undulatus | reverse complement strand
CCCGAGACCAGTTGAGACAGGCCCATGGAAGTCATGGTATCCATGAATTCACGAACCGCACCGGATGGAACATAGCTGGCCGAGAAGGGAATGTTGAAGTCCCCCAGGACTAAAAGCCTGGGGGACTCCAACAATACCTCCGAGACCAGCTGTGTCAGTTCGTTAAGGGAGTCTGTTAGCGCACGAGGTGGCCGGTACACCAACAGAATCCCTAGACTGTCTCTGGCCTTCAGGGTCAGGTAAATACACTCGATGTAGGAAGTTTGACGAACATGGTTCCTGGAAAGAGAC
>NW_024811686.1:466-887 GCF_019175285.1 Sceloporus undulatus | reverse complement strand
CCGCCCACCTAACCTGGTCTGGTCCTTCACTGAGTACCCGGCAGGTAGGGCCTGGGCCCACACAGCTTCCCCACCAGGCCCAAGCCAGGTCTCAGTTATGCAAGCCAGGTCGCAGTTGTTATCCTCGATTAGATCATAAATGATGTGGGACTTGTTCTTAATGGACCTGGCATTGCACAGGAGCAGAGTCAGGGTTTGTGGTATGGTTGGAGTGACCCTCAGGTCCCTTTGGTTAGGAGAGGGACAGGAAGGAGAGATAGGTATTAAGCATCGATCTCTCCTTCCCCTGTAACGCAAGTCCCTACTCCTACCGCCATACCTCCCCCTGCCCCACACTACCTCAATAGGAGCTCCGCTCACATTAGATGGACTATCCCCTACCTCCCCAACCAAAACATCTCCCATTTCCATATCCTCCCCC
>NW_024811686.1:0-366 GCF_019175285.1 Sceloporus undulatus | reverse complement strand
CCCATTTCCATATCCTCCCCCTCCCCCCCACAGTGCAGCAACAGAGACGAAGAGAAATGGGGCTCTCACCGGCCCCGCCCCCGCAGAGAAGCGCCGCTTCGGCGGCGAAAAGGAGTCCTCCTGGGCCGCTGCCCAGGTGAAGAGGGGCGGGCGGCGTCTTCAGGGGCTGGCCGGGAGCCGGATTTATGGGGCCGCTCTCACCGGCCCCGCCCCCGCAAAGGAGCGCCGCTTTGGCGGCGAAAAGGAGTCCTCCTGGGCCGCTGCCCAGGTGAAGAGGGGCGGGCGGCGTAACTGATTAACTGTTAGAATAAAACAAACATTTAAAAAAAATGAAATGTGGGTTGGGAGATGGAATTGAAAAAGGGA
>NW_024811685.1:0-2720 GCF_019175285.1 Sceloporus undulatus | reverse complement strand
CCAGCATCGCCATTCTCAGCCTTGTGCCTCCTTTCAAGAGAATAATATTGAATACGCAACATACACAACATTTCTCAGGCCTTGGGCGAAAGTCCCTGCCCTTTGCACCTTGGGGATGGGGCCTGTTCCCTGGCCCTGGCCCACTCTCCCTTCCTGGGCTACCATTATTATTATTATTATTATTATTATTATTAATGTTTATTTCTCTAGCAGCATCAGTGTGCATGGTACTTTACAGGCGTTGCCAACGCAACCTATAGTGTGCCAGTGGCGTACAATCTAAAAGTAATTGAATATAAACAGTACCAAATTGGGCAAGGGATGCAGCCAAGACGCCAGCTGCAAGAACAACTAATGCATACCCTCAAAGACAAAATGGTACAACAGTATTAAAACACAGCCCCAAATGCTTCAGAGAGCAAGGCTGCCTTTCGTTCGGATGTCTGACTAGTAAGAGAAGAGACTAGCAAGGGGAGAGATGCCCCGGGCCTCCATCCCCAGCCTGCCTTGTGCAATGACGGGCGTGCCGGCCTGGCTGGGCTAATGCCAGGGGGGCAGATGCCAGCCATTTCCAAAGATGCTGAGAGAGTTGGGGGTGAAGCGTTGTCCTTTGGCCTGATCTTCCCCCAACAAACCCTTTTTCTGCCCTGTGGGGTGTGTGTGTGTATATATGTGTGTGTGTAGAGAGAGAGAAAGAGAGAGAGCAGGTGCGGATGGGTGGCTCAGAGGAGGGTGGGATGACGTGATGTCTATTCCAGGCCAAGCAGTGCCCCTGCCCCCAGCCAGCTTGGAGGGAAGCCAAGAGAGGAAGGGAAAACTGGCTTTGTTTGAGCCCCCCCTTCTTGCAAAGGATAAGCCAGAGACGGAGTATGTGAGGATGGAGTGATAGAAGCACCCCAGGCCCTGAGGCCAGAAGACAGAGCAGAGATAGCAATCCATATTTCGAATGGCATTTTGCATTTACTGGGTGGCCCTTGTGACGTCTTCCAACTCTGTGGCATTTATCACACTAATTTCGGCATGAAAGAGAGCTTAAAGCGCATTTGAAGCATCCTGTAAATCAAGCGGAAATGGCGAGTGATGGATTATCCCACGCAGTTGTGCAAATAAAGCGATATCAGAAACGCACGGGCGCTGAAATGCCAAAAGTGAAAAGAGGCGCGTTGATGCTTCTTTGGGACCACTTTCGTGGGGGGTTTTGTGTGGCGTCGGGTGAAACCGTTTCAAGTAATCATGCCTATTTTTCCAGGATATTCACTAAATAAACTCCCGATCGCCTTCGAGGGATAAACGCCGATGATTCTAAGATTCACTGCCCCTCCAACTATATGGAGGGAGTAACACAGTGGATCTTAACCCAATATTTTGGGTTATAGTAGCACCCTGCAAGGAGTCACCCAGAGATGAACTCCTAGCCTTCTTAGCCGCTGTCCCCTTAGGCTCTTTTTTAGGGGAGAATGATGAGGCCTTGTAGTCTCAATGGTGTGATGTCTTTGGGTTTATGGTTGGCAGTCACCCATTCCAGGCCACTCCCCTCCGTATTTGTGTAAGTGAGGAATCCATCCCTGTAGCAATCTAGGTGGCTCCTTTTCACCCGGCTGCAGCAAAGTTTCTGCCAAGGACATGACTATAAAAGCAGGGAGGGAAACAAACACAACCATCCATTTCTGCTGCCCCAAATAAACATAAAGAAAGTCGGATTTCCACTTGTAGGCCTTGGATGCGAGTGCATGGGTGTGCTTTAAAAATAGGCCCCCAGCACCCTAAAAATGTTGATGTATTTCCTGCTTTAATCCTGCTGTATAAAAATGTAATGCAATACAGATGGCTTGCCACACAATGGCAAGAGGCTCGTGGCTCCTGTCAACAGATGCAGTGTGTTTTTACATTAATTAATGGTCTCTGGATTTATTTATTTTTATCACCAAAATGCAGTCTTTTATAGTCCTTTGGGACAGACGCTGTTGTTGTCATGCTGCCCACGAGCCAAACGGAGATGCAAACGTGACAGCAGCACCTGGTTCAGTTGCGGGAACAAAATCCCATCATTTAATTCTGGTTGTTGATTTATATCGAGAAGAAATGTTACCAGTTGGTTCTGGTCTTACCAGCCTGAATGCAGATTGACTCCTTCTTGCCCAAACCTGTATTGGGCATGAAGGGAATGGAAGGAGACAATCTTTCCCCCCACCCTACATTTGTTTATGATAGAATGGTTTTAAGTGGATTGAAACAGAAGCAATCAGGATTAGATAGACGTCTCTACACATGGTCCCAATGACATTGTGTATAAATCCTCTAAGGTTCTTTGAGTGGTTTTAAAATGAGGATGGGGGATTACTAACAGAATTATGGGAATATGGAGAGGAATTTCAAAGCTGATGTTATTGTGTCCAGCCATCCGGCACTGAAATATTAAAGGGAAAGGGAAAGCTAGTCCTTTGACATGAATGTCGGTGCTCATCTCTGTTTCTAAGCTGAAGAGCCAGCGTTGTCCAAGGACTGCTCTGGTGGTCATGTCACCAGCATGACTTCACCAAACGCTGTTACCTTCCCACCAAAGTGGTACCTATTTATCTACTTGCCTTTGCATACTTTCGAACTGCTAGGTTGGCAGAAGCTGGAACTAGTGACAGGAGCTCATCCCATCATGCAGCACTTGGGCCTCGAACTGCCAACTTTGCAATCTTCCAATTGTCAGAATTGGCGTCTTAGCCACT
>NW_024811684.1:0-2720 GCF_019175285.1 Sceloporus undulatus | reverse complement strand
GGGTCTCGGAGCCTGGAAATTCCTTCCTGGGTGTTCAGCCTGGGGTGGGGGCTTCGAGACCCAACCCCAGCCCCTGCTCCCTCCAGCCAATGGGGCTCTAGCCTCCACCTCTGCACTGCCCCCGAAGCCAAGCCCAGAGCAGAAACCTGGGAGGGAGGGAGGGAGGACTTCAGTCCCACTGTCCCTAATGATGACACAAGCAAGTGCACGTTCCACCATTTGGCGCAGCGCAGGCTTGCTGTCTGTCGATGCTCAAGTCCACGGATACCAAGGTCCCACTGTATAAATAAATGAAAATAAATAAATAAATAAATAATGGGTTTTATTTATATACCGCCCAATCACTGGGAATCTGAGTGGTTTACAACAGAGGGGATAATAGACGGTTCCCTGCCCTCAGGTTTACAATCTAAAAAGACACGACACAAAAGGAGAAGGGAATGGTGAGGGGGGAAGGGGATCAGGTCCAGCATTCTTTGCTCCCTCTGTGGCCTGGACCAAGGCAGATGGACCAGAGAGAGGGCTCTTCTTCTTCAGGCTAGCCCTGATGGAGCTGGGCCAGACTAATTTCCTCCCTCCCAGGCCGAAAGATGACAGTTATGGAGGGAGGAGCCTCTATCTTCAGCCTAGCCCTGCCTGATGGAGCTGGGCCAGACTAATTCCCTCCCTCCCAGGCCGAAACATGACAGTTATGGAGGGAGGGCGCTCTATCTTCAGGCTAGCCCCTGATGATGTTGGGCCAGCCTATTCTCTCCCTCAGAGGCCGAAAGATGACAGTTGTTGTTGTTGTTGTTGTTGTTGTTATTATTATTATTATTATTATTATTTGCTATTTTTTCACTTCTCTGGGAATCTCTAAGTCCCACAACATGACTCTTTGGTCAATGCTTGCTGGAAGTTGACCACAGAATTATGATGAAGGACCCATAGAGTCCTAAAGAGAACATATTAATTCAATTCACAAAAGGGAACTGGTGAATGGGGGGGTGACTGTACTGCTGCCTCTGACTGAAGACCCAGTTTGGACCCCTGCAACAGTTTGGATTAGAAGCAAGACCTTTCCATACTGACACCTTCCTTGTGGAATATTGTCACACTGGACTTCCAGTAGCTTGAAGATTTGTCAGACCGAGGCAGAAAAGTGGAAACCTCCATAAAAATTAATGGACAGCTTTTCTACATATCAACACTGAAGCCATTTCACCAGGATATATTATTATTATTATTATTATTATTATTATTATTATTATTATTATTATTATTATTGGCTTTATTTATAAAGTGCCGTAAATCTACACGGCGCTGTACAAAACCAAGTAAAATCAAGAATAAAAAAGCCTGCCTATGGAGTACAATCTAAAAGTTAAAGCAACAAATTAAAAATATCATATAAAACAAGTTAAAACAGCAATATCCACTATTGAGTCAAGCATCTGAACAACCAGGACACAATCACAGACTCCCTGGGAATGCTTCCCTAAACAATATGGTCTTTAACTTGGCTTTGAAGCTGGTTGGAGACGTGTTGAGTCGTGCTTGTAAGGGGAGTAGGTTCCAGGAGTGAGGGGCGGCAAGTGAGAAGGGACAAATCCGGGACGGGGCAGTGGAAATCCTGGGCTGGGACAGGAGACCTTGGCTACCAGAATGGAGGGAACGAGTGGGGATGTAGGGAGAAAGTAGTTCGGAGAGATAGGGAGGGGCCAGCCCATGGAGGGCTTTAAAGACGAGCAGAAGAAGCTTGTACCAAATGCGAAAGGGAAAGGGGAGCCAGTGAAGGGATGACAACAGAGGGGAGACATGGTCATACCAGCGCGTGAGTGAGATAGTACGAGCAGCTGAGTGCTGAACAGAAATCAATGGGTGGAGGTGAGAGAGAGTAAGCCCTGCCAAGAGAAGATTGCAGTAGTCGAGTCGAGAGACCACTAGGGCATGGACCAAAGTCTTTGCAGTAGAAGCAGAGAGGTATGGATGGATTTTGGAAATATTATAGAGGAAAAATCTACAGACCTTGGCTGTGGTCTGAATCTGAGGGATAAATGACAGAGAGGAGTCGAAAATGAAACCAAAACTGCAGGCTTCCTGAACCGGCTGAATAGAGATGTTGTTGACAGAGATAGAAAAGGAATATTGAAGGGTGGGCTTAGGAGGGAAGACAAGAAGCTCCGTCTTAGACATGTTGAGCTTCAAACACCAATGGAGCATCCAGCGAGAGACAGCTGTCAGACAAGATGAAACTTGCTGCTCAAGCCCTGGCGAAAGGTCAGGGGTGGAAAGATACAACTGGGTATCATCGGCGTACAAATGACAAGAGAAGCCAAAAGAGCTGATAAGTTTGCCAAGATACAGTGTGTATAGAGAGTACAAAAGGGGACCCAAAACAGAACCCTGAGGAACTCCAACAGACAGGGGAACAGAGGACAAAGTCTGGCCACCCGAGACCACTGCAAAAGATCTATCTGACAGGTAGGATTTAAACCAATTGAGAACGGAGCCCGAGAAGCCAAGGTCAGAAAGTAAGTCAACTAAAAGACAGTGGTCCACGGTGTTGAAGGCCGCAGACAGGTCAAGGATGGAGTAAAGGCCATTTGCCTTGGCCCGCAGGAGATCATTTGGGATCTTAGTGAGGGCCATCTCTGTGGAGTGCCGTGGGCGGAAACCAGACTGGAAAGGGTCCAAAATGGAGTTGGTTTCAAGAAACTCAAGACAGCGAGAGTAGACAA
>NW_024811683.1:0-2720 GCF_019175285.1 Sceloporus undulatus | reverse complement strand
AAATAACGTGAATTCGAACCACCCAGTGCGGAAGACCCCCAGTTCCACACTCATCTGATAAGGGCCTAAGAGTCTTAAAGCTCAGATGTTTCATCCTTTCTGTTAGTAACACAGCCAATTTATGATCAATGGGAAATGTTATTTTATTTCAGAGATTATAGTGTTAACATTTCACATTCAACTTCAGCAATGGGAGTTTCTGAATTTCTGTTGAAGAGAAGTGTTTGGGGTCGCTTGAAAATGCAAACTAGTTTATCTGATCTCGCACCTGTATGCCAGCTGGAATCACTTTGAAAACACTATTGAGCTACCATCTAAAGTGGAGAATGAGATGGAGGGGGAGGTTGAAAACTACTCAGTTTCTTTTTTAAAAAAAAATCTCTCTTTTTACTTGAAGAAGATGTTAATGTAAATGTAAAACATTAAGCATGAGCTCATGAAAGGAAAGTGACAAAACCTGCTTCCATCAAGAGAGCCTTCTTAGGCACAGACAAAAATGAGACTTCACTGAATCAGAACAGCTGTTGTAACTGAGAGCAGTACCACTATTTATGTCCTGCTTTACAGAGGACAGTCTTCTAGTGAAAGAACTGTCAGATGACAGTCCTCTGTTGCAAAGCATCCTCTATGTGATGGTTTGTCCACTATGAAGAAAATGAATTACAAAAGGGGAGATCAGAATTACAAAAAGTAGTTACAAGAAGTAGTTCTTGGACAGCAAGACTGAACAACTACATAGTTCATATGACCACAGTCTTCTGTACTATGGTGAGTGGTATTTAATATAGTATAATATAATGTGTACAGTTCTGGGCACCACAATTCAAGAGGGATATTGACAAGCTGGAGCCTGTCCAGAGGAGGGTGATGAAAATGGTGAAAGGTCTAGAAACCATGCCCTATGAGGAGCAACTTAGGGAGCTTGATATGTTCAGCCTGGGGAGGAGAACGTTAAGAGGTGACATGATAGCCCTGTTTAAATATTTGAAGGGATGCCACATTGATGGTGGAGCAAGCTTATTTTCTGTTGTTCCAGAGAATAGGACCTGGAACAATGGATGCAAGTAAAAGAGATTCCACCTAAACATTAATAGAAACTTCCTGATGGTAAGAGTTGTTCGACAATGGAACACACTCCCTTGGAGAGTGGTGGAGTCTCCTTCTTTGGAGGATTTTAAAGAGGCTGGATGGCCATCTGTTGAGAGTGTTTTGACTGTGTATTCCTGCATGCCAAGGGACTGGACTGGGTAGCCCTTGTGGTTTCTTCCCATTCAATAAATCTATGAATCTATATAGCAATTATTTCCAAATGTGCAAGTATACTAATGAATCAGCACCCACAAAATATTATGCAAATCCATGTTTTGTCCTTTTTCTTCTTGGTGAGGTGTTTCATCTTTTCCAGTGATACATAAATGGCTACCTAATCTCTATGAATCTAGGAAATGTAGACATAGAATAGGTTCAAAGAAGTTTAACTTTCCCAACTACTCATACCTATATCATATGCCCTACAGCAGTGCTACTTAGTTATCTATGGATTCGTTCCAGTCCATGAATCATTTGCTATAGTCTCTGATGAATTTCAGGGAAACCAAGAAACAATTGTAACCAATGAGTACAAACATAATACCAGTCCCTGGCACCTTGGAAAACATAAATGTTAATACTGGAAAGCTTCAGAAGTATTGGACTGTGGAATATGGAACTCTGACTTATGGCAATACTATTGAGATTTCTTTGTCAAAATTTTTTTCAGAGAAGGTTTGTCATTGCCTTCCTCTGAGACTGAGAAAGTGGTCCACAGTCGGTTTGCATGGCTGAGCAGGGATTTGAACCCTGGTCTTCTGAACTTCTAACCAAAGACTCAAGCCACATTCTTTTTCTTCATTAACTAATCCTTCATCTCTAGACATAAGCTCCCGAAGAGCATGAGTGCTTCCCCTGACAAATACATAAACACTGATGTTACAGGTGCTTTATAAATATTCTTAGAAAAGTACATCACAATCATGGTCCTCTAACCCTTCCCCCACTAATTATGTAAAACATTTCTGACTGCCCTACTTCTTTCTAGAATTCGAGAAGCTAAGCCATTGTAGCCAGAAACATGCTCTCCTCCCTGTAATCGTTCTGTGATATTAGGCAAGTTTAGTCAATCTCTTCAGAGATGTTATAGCCATCATAACCATAAAATAGTTTCATGCATCATCATCATAGTGGGTGGTGGCTTCCATATCATTAGAGCAGTGAAATCACTCTGATATGTTGTTGTTAAAATTAATAATAATAATAATAATAATAATAATAATAATAATAATAATTTATATGCCGCCCAATCACTGGGAATCCGGGCGGCTTACAACAGGGGGGAGAATAGACAGTTCCCTGCCCTCAGGCTTACAATCTAAAAAGACACGACACAAAAGGAGAAGGGAATGGTGTGGTGGGGGGGGGAGTGGATCAGGTCCAGCATTCTTCTCTCCCTCTGAGACCTGGACCAAGGCAGAAGGACTGGAGGGAGGGCTCTTTTTCTTCATCGAGGCCGGGCCCAATGGTGTTGAGTCTGTCCTTTCACTCCATAGAATCATAGAATCATAGTTGGAAGAAACTGCACAGGCCATCCAGTCCAACCCCCTGCCATGCAGGAAATCCAAATCAAAGTATCCCCGACAGATGGCCATCTAGCCTCTGCTTAAAGACCTCCAAGGAAGGAGACT
>NW_024811682.1:0-2720 GCF_019175285.1 Sceloporus undulatus | reverse complement strand
GTATCAGCTGTCCCCTTTAGCTCCGACATCGCTTCCTTTGCCTTAGTTCAGGGTTAATTATCACACTTACTTCACAGCTGTTGGCAGGAGTCCCAGCTGTTTGCTATTTCTTTCTGTTAATTTTCCCCTTCCAGGGCAGTTTTATTTGCCAAATAAAGCAAAATAAAGCTATCAATGTACAATTCTTAAGCAATGCAGAGTTTCACTTAAGGTCCGGGATTTCCTATATCTAGTCTAGTCAGGTCCAATTTTCCTTTAAAGTTTATATCCAGCATCAGAAATCAGAAAGTTTGTATCCCCTTATAATTAAGAGACACAAGTATTTTTTTCCAGGTTATATTCAGTATTGTCAGACTTCTAACAAACTTATATACAGTGTCCAAGGAGGATAGGAAGTAATCTGTGAAGGCTTCCCCATCGAGAACCAGAAAAACAAAACTAATTAATATTTCACAGGAGGTTCCCAAAGTTCTCCCTTTTTCCTCTGGAGTTGCTCAATCTGTCTACAAAAGTAAATCTTTTCAGTTCAAAGTTATCTTTTTTCCCTTAATCTCTTTGGTAAGGAGATACTGTTCAGACTATATTTTACACACAAAAAAGCTCTTTGTACTGATTTATTCCTCCCACAGGCAAAAAAGTAAAAGATTGCCGCATCGGCTGGTACCTGTCAGCAACAACTGCTGCAACGACTGCCCCTTTTTGGCTCCCACCTTGCCTCCTTTGGTTTTCCCCCTAAAGGTCTGACCTCCGAAGAAGAGCAAGGAACCTCCTTCAGACCCCGTACCTCAGTCTTCCCCGACTTAGGCTATCCTTCTGATAATAGGCTTGCAGTAGTTGAGGTAGAAGCAGCGCGGAGCTGCCGTTTCACGCCGCTGAGCACCTCTGCGGTCAAACCAGAAGTCTCCGCGGTCAAACCGGAAGTCTGGAAGTAACAAAATGAATATATACACCCCACTCGCTTCCATGCCAGCTTTCTCTGAAGATGCCAGCCACAGATGCTGGCAAAACGTCAGGAATATATTCTTCTAGAACATGGCCACAGAGACCGAATAATCCATAAAAAATTAATTCTGTACCAGTTTATACTACGCATTGCCCCCCCCCCCCCCTTCTATACCCCAGAGAATAGACCTGGTCCTGAGAAACCCAGTTGTGGGCTCCTAAATTTGGTAGCAAATGCAGTCCTGGCGAAATCCCTGAAGAATCTGGGATGGGACTTCCTTAGGCTTAAAAGTTGTCTTTCAGCTCCTTCCAGAACACAAGATGAATAATTCCTGTTGTTTAATTAAACAGCCTACTTGAAAAGGGCTTTCAGAACTGAGTGTTCCCGGGATCATTTGGTTATAATGCACCCCTAAGAAAAAGGCAATACCCAGCCATTTGAAGCAACATGAATAGTCATCTCTTAAGATATGTATTTTGCAAAAAACTATGATTATTTTGAACATGTTCCACTGGCTGTATTACTGTGGTCTCAAAACAGCTGCCATGATTTTGAGATTGTCCCTGAGCTTCAGCCGGTTTCAAGGTGCTGTCTCTTCTTGGCAACGTTGTAAACTCAGGTGTGCCCAAGTGGGAATGACCATCTATCCTCCAACATTTCACAGAAGGAAACAAGCAATATTGGAGTGTGGCCAAAATGCCAAGAGGAGGAAGAAATGACAAGTCAGGAGAGATTGCAGCAAGCAGTGTGCATTGCCTAAGCCAACTAAGAAGGGCAATATTCTGTCCTCTCCTCTCTCTTCTTCCCATAGAATCCTAGCCTTGGAAGAGACCTCAAGCGTCATCCAGTCTAACCCCATTTTGCCACAAGGAAGAAACCATTCAAGCACTCCAGGCATATGGCCATGCAGCCTCCAAACTGGAGGGTCCTGGCCCAAGAGCCTTTATCTACTCCTGTGGCATACATAGGCACTGACACACACTGAATGCCTCCCACGTCACATAATATCCACAGTAACAATAGCAGCTATAGTTGCTTTTACAAAATTTCCTATATCTGTTTCCAATATCTTATATGGAGGGTAATAGCAGCTGCAAGGTATTTAGCAACTCTGCTGGTTACATATGCCTTGCAGTCTGCTAAAAGAGATTGAACATAAAATTTATTCTTCCTTCTGGGTAATTGTTTAATAATAGCAGTTATATAAAAAGCTTGGGTCTCTATATAAAGGGGGCAACAAAGAAGGACATGACTGATTGATTGCCTGTCCCTGATGGTTTTAATTGCATTGTTTTTAACATTTAATAATGTTTAATTGATGTTCTAGAGGAGGGAGGGAATGACTGGGATATGGGATGTGTATGTTCTCATTTTAATTATAATCTGCCTCGATTGTCCCCAACAGAGAGGTGGGGTAAAAATAAAGCTTTTATTGTTTTTATTTGTGAATCATGCGCATGTGATATCTTCTTGGGATGTGTCACTCAGAAACTACCAGAATCTGGGCACTGACTTCCTTGTGGGCAGTCGCTTTGGGACAATTACAGGATTCCAGGAGGCATATATGTATATAAAAAGCCTGCCTTGAAACTATTCACTATCTCAACTCTGCAGTACATCAGAAGGAACCAACAGACAGCTTTGGTGAGTCTTCTGGTATGTTTCTTTGGGCATTTATTACCGGAGACAGAAAAGGTTTCCAGATTCCTTCAGTGGCTCCAGGGGAAAGTGGGAGAAGGGCAGTGGTGGAGCCTGTCTTTCTGTCAAAGGCAGCTGG
>NW_024811681.1:0-2720 GCF_019175285.1 Sceloporus undulatus | reverse complement strand
GGGAGGGGAGGGGAGGTAGGCAGGCAGGCTGGAGGGATGGATGAATAGGTAGATAGACAAGACAGACAGACTGGATGGATGGAGTAGGTAGGAAGATAAGTTGGCGGGATGGATGGATCAACAGGTAGGTAGGTAGGATGGATGGATAGCTGGACAGACAGCCAGTATGGCTGGACAGACGGATGGATGGATGGACAGACGGATGGATGGATGGATGGATGGATGGATGGAGATGCCTCTGCCTAGAAGCTCTCCATTTCTCCTTCCCACCCCACCACAAATCCCAGGCTCCAGTTGGGATGAATGGTGGGACATCTGGAAATGGGCCACTGTTTCCTAGTGAGGAAAGCAACCTGCCTTGCTGTCTGCAAATGGTTTCCTGCCTTGTTCGCTTCACCTGGCCTGTCTCTGTGGCAAGAGGAGAGGGCTTCTCTTGTCGCCATTGGCCCCAGCATCGCAGCAAAGGGAGGCCTAGGCAAGGCATGGGGCTGTGAGGCTGGGTCAAGGGGGAAAGCTGGCCTGGTGCAAATTCAAAATGGCACCTTGGCCAAAACGTGGATTTGGAGGCCTGAAGCAGGGGCTTCCTAGGTGCCCTCCATCCCACCCCAAAGGCGTGCAAGGAAAAGACAGACAGACAGCGAAGAAGAAAGAAGGGAATAAAAGGCCAACAGCACAGGAAGCTTCAGAGGCCGGCCGGCGAGAGTTGGTGCATGGATACAGAGGGTCTCTGGTGGAGAGGATGACGCGAGTGACGGCGGGCAAAGGTGATCCTCCTCCTCCTCCTCAGCAGGAGACCTCCATGGTGTGGTTGACCTGCCCCATGGCCTCGCTGCTTTCCGAATGGGTGCAGGCCCTGGGGCGGCCGCCGTCCACCGAGCTGGCGCTGGTCAAGGAGGCTGTGCGGGATCGGGCCAGGCGGGTCATGCTGGCCGAGGGCACTGCGGAGAAAGAGAGAGGCACGGGGCATCAAGCGCGGCTGCCAGGAGGGCAAGGAAGAGGGGCTGCAAGGCGAAGCACCACAGAGACAAGCAAAGCGGCCGCCTGGGGACACAGAGACACTGACCCCTGCCTGCTGCCATGCTGTGGGGTGCAAGGATGGAATGCTATGGGGCACACCTCACGTCACCCCTGTGGATGATGGGCTTTTGCAGCCATTGCAGAAAGAGGGGTTCCATATTGCCATGTGCAGTAGCCATAGGCACACAAAAGCTGTAAGCAACCTTTTCCCTCCCAGTCTCCCATTGATTTGCTGGAGGCATTTGATACCTCAGATGCAGGTGGACAGCAGCACCCTTCCTGGACACTAAATGGTCATTTTCGAGCCAGATCTTATGACCCAGAAGGAACTATGGAGGACGAGAGGCAGCGTCCTCCACTGCCAAACAATTCTCACTATCAGGAAGGGCGTCCTAATGTTGGGGTGGAATCTCTTTTCCTGGTGCTTGGCATCCATTGTTCCCTGTACTGTACTCTGGAGCAGCAAAAAACAGGCATGCTCCATCATCAGTATAACATCCCTTCAAATGTTTAAACAGGGTTAGCACATCACCTCTCAACCTTCTCTTCTTCAGGCTAAACATACCCAGCATCTCCCTAAGTCACTCCTCATAGGGCTTTATGGTTTCCAGACCGTCACCATCTTGGCCACCCTCCTCTGGACAACAGTTCCAGCTTCTCAACATCCTTTTTGAATTGCGGTGCCCAGAACTGGACACAGTATCCCAACTGGTACACCTTGGTTCTTCATCCATCCGACACACCTTGGCTCTTTTTTAAAAGACCCACCTACTGCACCCCTCAGCCTGGGTTTTAACTGGCAGGACCAAGGGCAGAAGCCGCAGCCGAAAGCGTGTGCCGTGCAACAGCAGCGTGTGTGGCACAAGGGTGGCGCGTGAGGCACATGCAGTGTGAGCGTGAAAGTGCGCAAACGTGGCAGAGGCAAGTGGCAGTGTACCTGATCCTCCGCTCAGCCTGCGGTCCTTCAGGTAGGCAACTGACAGAGAGAGAGATGGAGGGTTGAGAAGGAGGTGGAAGAAGGCCGTGGGGCAGAACCCAAGCGTGGGGCAGGGAGACAATGCATGGGAGGCTCTCCCAGGAGCATTTTCAGTGTAATTAACCAACAGCAAAATGGGACGAGGGCACAAGAAGTGACAGAAGAAGACGAGGGCAGAGGAGGAGAGAAAGAGAGGCAGGGGGAACTCCATCTTTTCGCTTGTGAAGTCCTGCCAGGTGTAAACATGCACTCCCACATCAAACACATTTCCTGGGCTGCATCCACACTGGAGAAATAACTCAATTTGGTAGTGTTTTAAGTGCCCTGGTTCAAGGCTATGGCATCTGGGAGCTGGAGTTTGTTGTGGGGCCTAGAGGGGATCCCTTACAGATACACACACCTGTGTGCCTTACACTCCCAGACATGGCCACAACCCCACCATCTAGGCTCATTTGTTCCTGTCATACGGCCCCGAAATCCAGACCAATACTTACTGTAGCCCATTCCTTGGAGGAAGTACTTGAACGCTTCGGTCAGTTTTCCAGGCTGCCCAAGAGAGAAAGAGAAATGGAGTGAGAAATGAGAGAGGAACGCTCATAGCTCCAGTCTGTTGAGACCGTGGCTTCTTTGATGCAAAGCACACCTTTGCAAACCAGAATTTCAGAAAGCCCTGTTTCACAATGCTTTGAATTTTTATCCCGTGTTCAGCCAAAGTCTTTTCCAAACA
>NW_024811680.1:0-2721 GCF_019175285.1 Sceloporus undulatus | reverse complement strand
CCAGGCCAGGCCTCGTCTCTCCCCCTCAAGATGGTGGTCAGGGGGAGGGCTCTTAGTCTTTCCAGGTCAGGCCTCGTCTCTCCCGCTCAAGATGGCAGTCGGGGGAGGGCTCTTAGTCTTTCCAGGCCAGGCCTCGTCTCTCCCGCTCAAGATGGCGGTCGGGGGAGGGCTCTTAGTCTTTCCAGGCCAGGCCTCGTCTCCCCCCCTCAAGATGGTGGTTTTTTATTTACATTTTATAAATTTACATTTTATTCTTTTAATGAGTGATGTGTCTTAATACTATACTAGTTTAATTTTATTTCAATGCCCACTTTTGTGTGTTTTTGATTGTATTCTTAAAATGTATAAGCCACTTTGTGTCCCAATTTTGGAAAAAAGCAGGATAATAACAATAACAATAATAATAATAATAATAATAATATCAACATCTTACAGATGGAAGGGACCACAACGATACGTGTTAGGAGCACATGTTATGCGTATACAAGGTTCCAGGTTCAAGTCCAAGTATATCCAGGTAGGGCTACCAGATTACAACTAATGCCATCAGTAGTAGTAGAGGGCAGATTGGCCAAAATCTCATATCAATTGCATCTCTGCCATTGTGACCAAAATGAGGTCGAAGATCTTCCCCACTGTTTATTCAGTTGTCTCTTGTCATCTGAAATTAGGAACAAATTCCTTTACAAATGAAAGATTCTTGGCCAGCAAGTTGAAAAAAATAAATTCCTGCTATACAGCAAAGATCCCACCATACTTAGAAGAGCCAGAACTTTTCCATTGGCATCATCAAAGGCAGCTGCTGTCAACCAAGCAAGGAGACAAAATAGAAAGACTGTAGAACCAGATATGAAGTAGACTCAAATGAACTATGCATTGCCAGAAGGACCAGCACATAAGTGATACCCAAACTCAAGAAGATGTTAATACTTAGTTTGATTTTAATGACACTCCTAATGTGATATTTTAATATGTTTCTTATTTGTTATATTTATGTTATGCCTGTACTTTTCTGAGACAACCTATGATCATGTACAATAAACATGGTTGAGGTAGGGGCTAGGAAGAATTCTTGCCTAAAACCATGGAGAGCTGCTACCAGTGGCAAGTTTACTTGAAATAAAACTGCTTTGGTGTGCAGCACTGTGACATATCCCATTTGCTGTGTGATCATGGGAAGCATCACGCATTTGACTCATCCAGGAAGAAAGAAAACACAGATTTTGAAAGGTTGTTTGCTTTTAATGGAAGGTTTCAATCTCAGATATTTCATCATCACGATATTTCACCTGGGGCAGTGCAATGCTGTGCAATGCAGTAAGTTTCAGATAGGAACCAAGAAGTAAAAAAAACTACAGGGTGAAAATTCACAAGCTGCTTGTGGCATGAAAAGCACACATGTTGTTGTTGTTGTTGTTATTATTATTATTATTATTATTAACCTTTATTTATGAAGCGCTGTAAATTTACACAGCGCTGTACATGCAATCTTTTTTTGCATGTACCACAACATTTAGTTAGACATGTAGACCACAACATTTGAATGTGGCATCAGCAGTGATGTATTCAAGTCATACTCCATGTTTCAAGTCTCTACCTTCAAGTCTCAAGTTAAGACACAAGTCCTTGCAGGATACTTTCAAGCTGAGTCAGTCTGGAAGCCAAATTTAACAGAAAAAAAGGTGTGGGGGGTGTGAGGTGGAATTTCAATAACTAGAAGAAGTTAGGATTAAAAAAATTAAATTTGGTTTACAGCAAATAGAAAGTACCGCTTCCATCATGTGTCCAGTAGGCAAAAAGCAGTGAAACAGAAGCATTGTTTAAAGGAGGAAACACATTTTCTGTTCCACAATGTTTCTGGATGAAGTTAGGCCAGCAAGTTGGTTGCTAAAAAATATACAAGTTGCCAGTCGAGTCGAGTCGGTACATCATTTATTGCAGAGTTGAGTCCAAGTCAAGTCAGTGAGGTGAGTCAATTGACTCAAGTCTACATCACTGAGCATCATTCATGTCCTGGAACTCCTGCAGCCTACCAACAAGAATAGCCCCAAGAAAGTATCCTTCTTGATGTCATATCAATCACTGTCCTGAAGATGGCAGGCAAAATAAAGACCATCCTAAGTAATAAACTTCCAATATTTCCAGAAGATAGGCACAGAAGTGTATGTTGAAGGATAACCCTTCAGTTTTTTTAGTAGTGGAACTGAACTGTTTACTCTTTTTACCCACAATACCTTTCAGGGCAGTTAGTATCAGGCAATACTGGAGCTATATCTATAGGTCAGAAAGTTGCAAATTTTCAGATGGACAGATGCATAGGTTTTAAGGTTATGTTCCCTGAATTTCAGTTTGGAGCAGTGTTGCTTGTTTTCAATAGTAAACCTGTAGTGGCATTAGGAAGGTAGACACAACAGTCAGTGATACAATCCTTCCACAAAAGCACAGCATTTGGAAGCCCTTCCATAAAACATGTCCTAGGATTAGAAGGTGGATTTGTCAGTCACTTAAAAATATTCATCCCTTTCTTGGGGCTTTACACAGAAGTGCATCATTCTGGGTGACTGATTTTCTGCCTTTTGAATTATGAAACCAGAATAAAGCTTTGAATTTGGTGCATTGATATATTTTTTAGATTCAGAGGGAAGCTCAGCCTTGGGGAGCATACAACCACAACGAACAGGACCATATCAAGTCCAAGCTTGACTTTCCTCTGAATCTGAA
>NW_024811679.1:1582-2721 GCF_019175285.1 Sceloporus undulatus | reverse complement strand
AGTAAGTTTTCCATATAAGTTTTTGAAGTGCTCAAAGAAGGTCTGTTTAATATCCTCTTGTCTTGATAATATTTTCCCGTCTTTCTTGATTTTTAAAATTAGGATCAAAATTCAAAAGGACCTGAATAGACTAGAAAGCTGGGCCAAAGCTAACATAATGAAATTCATTATGGAGAAATGTAAGGTATTACATTAAGGGCAGAAAAATGAAATGCACAGATATAGGATGGGGGGCACCTGGCTGAATGAAACTATGTGTGAAATGGATCTAGGAGTCCAAGTAGACCACAAGTTGAACATGAGTCAACAGTGCGATGCGGCAGCTAACAAGGCCAATGCGATTTTAGGCTGCATCAATAGAAATATAGTGTCTAGATCAAGGGAAGTAATAGTGCCACTCTATTCTGCTTTGGTCACCTGGAATATTGTGGGCACCACAATTCAAAAAGGAAATTGAGAAACTGAAACACGTCCAAAGGAGGGCGACTAAAATGGTGAAGCATTTGGAAACCAAAGATCACAATGGGACAGTCTCATTGATTCAGGCAAGGAGCATCAGCTGCTCTCAGTTCGCCTCTGACATGTTCCTCCTTCGCATCTTTAACTTGAGCACCATCTACTTCATAAGGTCTTTTAATTCCTTTCTGTCTTCCTCCATTCGATAAACGTCTACCTGGGGTTCTTCTGTCCTGGGGCGGCTATCAAGCAACTCCCTCACTGCCAGGTCCCAGGCTGTCTCTCTGCCCCCCGACGGCCTTCCTTTCCCCAGTCTGGGTCCAGAAACCCAAATCCTCCAGTGGTGGCCTGGATGGTGTGAGCTTCATGAGGTTTCCCAGTCTTGGGCTTGGCCCTAGTTCCTCTGAAGAAGGCACCTGCTCCTCCACCACCGGACTCGCCAGAACCACCGGGTTCTCCAAGAACTCTTCTTGTTCCTGGGTTTCCATTGGAGTTAAAACTGTGAGACTTTGCAAATGGTGAGATCTGGAGTCAGTCCTGTGCTCAAAAAATAAAACTCATTTGAAACAAAAGAAACTTTATTGATGAATCCAGGCAGAAACATCCATTAACACCTTTTTGCAAAGTCTGAAGTCCAAAGGAACTTGCTCAACCCCTCCATAAGCCAGCCCCCAATTCCCAAG
>NW_024811679.1:0-1482 GCF_019175285.1 Sceloporus undulatus | reverse complement strand
GGAGTTAAAACTGTGAGACTTTGCAAATGGTGAGATCTGGAGTCAGTCCTGTGCTCAAAAAATAAAACTCATTTGAAACAAAAGAAACTTTATTGATGAATCCAGGCAGAAACATCCATTAACACCTTTTTGCAAAGTCTGAAGTCCAAAGGAACTTGCTCAACCCCTCCCTAAGCCAGCCCCCAATTCCCAAGCTAAAACAACACAAGCGGAGGTTGCATAGATACCAAGGTTGTGTATACTTCCCTTCCCTTCTGCCAGACAGCCTCCCCTTGAAGAGCGGTCTTCCCAAGCCAGCTTCACTCCTCCTTGATAACCATCTACAGCTGCAACCCCATCCCTCTCTCCAAACGCCCTCCTTCATCTAAAAGCCACTCCATCTGTCCTTCTATCATTTTCCATTACGTGCTTTCTATAACTCATCGCTCTACACTGCCTATTATGAACTACAACTATCACTCCTACATTAGCTCTAATTACCAAACCCTAATACTTTTACTCTTTATGACAGAACCCTTATACACTGTTTCTGACATACAATGGGCCAGTCCCAGTCCTTCAGGTATACAGCACCAGTCTGAAGTGACAATTCTCCTGTCTCAATCTTTCAGGCAAGGAACATCAGCCAGAGGTTGCAATGGGACAGTCTCAATCCTTCAGGTTTACAGCACCACCCTGAAGTCACAATAGCACCGTCTCAATCCTTCATCCAAGGAGCAGAAGCCTGAAGTCAAAATGGCCACATCTCAGTCCTTCAGGTAATCAGCACTAGCCTAAATTCACAATGGTCCCATCTCATGGCAGCAGACAAGGAGCATCGGCCTGAGATCACAATGGGCCAGTCTCATTCAGGTAAGGAGCACCAGTCTGAAGTCACAATATGTCATGAATCCCTTCGTTCATGCATTTATCCATTTAGGGACTCATGCCATAAGGGTTATAGGTTTAGCTTTAAATTAGAGTTAAGATAGCTGGGATTTATGGTGTGTTAAAATAATATGTTTTAATATGTGCTTTAATAGAAGATACTAGAAAGAGGCAGGGAGATCATGGCTAAAGAATGTGCTTCTTTGCTAGGATTGGAATATGCAGGAATCACCCTTCTAACAGAGGCTTGAGTTTAAAAGACTAGTCTCTGTAAAAGGAGGGGGAACATAGAGAGTTATTGGTATTGTTATATTGTATTATGTTGTTATGGGTTTATGCTTCTTATATTTTAATTATATATATATATATAGATATAGATATAGATATAGATATGGTATCGTATTAGATTGGGATGGATGAGGTTTCATAATATATCTATATGTTATATATCTATATCTATAGATAGATAGATAGATAGAGATAGAGATATATAGATACACACACACACACATATCGTTAAGCCATAATGTTAATTAAACTGTTGTGTGGCTGAGTTCTATGGTCCAAGGCACATGAGAGCTTAATTGTTTTTAGAATCCCATATGGGAGGACACT
>NW_024811678.1:0-2721 GCF_019175285.1 Sceloporus undulatus | reverse complement strand
TACAAGAGTGGATTCGCTGTGCCGGCGAGGCGGAGGCCACCAGGGAGCGGATTCGGCTGGCGAAGCAGCGGGCCGCGTTCCAACAAGGGAAGGTGGCAGCAACCCCGGGCTGAGACGGCGGATCGGGCAAACCCAAGGCTTCGGCGGAGACGGAGAAACAGCGGCGGATGAGGCTGGGCCTCTGTTTGGCCTGTGGGAAAAAAGGCCACATGATTGCCACCTGCCCTGAGAGGGCCAACGTCAAAAGAGCTCCTAAGGCGGCGTCCGCCGGCACCGGAGGCCCAGGGAAGGAAGCCGCCGGCCAGGCAGCCACGCAGGCTGGGGCCAAGGATGAGCGCCCCACTGAACCAGCTCAGGACCAGACAATCCCGGACTTGGTGAGTGGAGGGGTCTCCATATATTTCTTGGAAGTCAAATTGGGACATAAAATAAAGGGGACTACAGAGCCAATGTTGGCGGCTTTGGACTCGGGGTGCACCCGATGTCTGATCAGTGAAAGGCTGGTGCAATTGCTCCAGATTAAGCAGGAGCCTTTGCCGGAGCTGATCCCGTTCCTACAGATGGACGGGACGGTCATGGGGGGAGAACCCAGCAGTTATCAGACGGAGAGACTTATCCTGCAGATTTCAGGGCACTGGGAAGCTATTTGGTTTGTGGTGGGGCTTACCAGGGGTTGTGATTTGGTGCTGGGAATAGACTGGCTGGCGTTTCACAACCCATTCATCAATTGGAAAACTAAGCAACTGGTGTTCAACGACCCTGGGTGCAGTAACCACGTGGCCCTTGGTAGGACCCTGGGGAGTGAGCCTCACCGTGCCACGGTGGTGACCGTCTATGGGCCTTTTCCAAGAGAGGCAGTCAACCGGTTACAGGAGATGGGAAATTTCCCAGAGGTCTATAAGGAATTGAGTGCAGTATTTGAGGAAACTGAGTGTAACACTCTGCCGCCACATAGAGACACAGACTGTGCTATAGAGCTGACACCCGGGGCCCCGCTCCCCAAACCCAAACTGTACTCCATGACTCCAAGGGAGATGGTGACACTGAAGGAATTCATTAACAAGAACTTGGCCAGGGGTTTCATTCGCCCCTCCAGCTCCCCTTTTGGGGCTCCAGTGTTCTTTCGGGAAAAGAAGGATGGGACACTCCGGTTGGTGACGGATTACAAAAATCTGAATACTATCAGCACCTGTAGCAAATACCCTCTGCCTCTAATGAAGGACATGTTGAGCAGGTTGTCCACGGGGAAGGTGTTCACCAAATTGGACTTAAGGGATGCTTCCTTCCGAATAAGGATTAAGGAGGGGGATGAGTACAAGACTGCATTCCATTGCCCATTGGGGGCATTTGAATACTTAGTCCTCCCTTTTGGGCTTTCGGGGGGTCCCTCTTGCTTCATGAAACTGATACATGAGGTGTTGCATGACTTGTTGTACGAAGGCGTGTTGGTATATTTAGACGACATCCTCATTTACTCCCCGGACCTTTCCAGCCATGTGCAGCTGGTGAGGAAAGTCCTGCAAAGACTGTTGGATAACAAATTGTATGTTAAACTGTCTAAGTGCGAATTTCACACCGATAGAGTTCCTGGGATATAGTGTCCACCCGGGGACTGCAAATGGACCCTCACAAGGTCCAAGATGTCATGAACTGGCCTCAACCGAAAACCCGCAAACAAGTGCAACGATTTCTGGGGTTTGCTAACTTCTATAGGCAGTTCATTCCCAACTTTGCCCAAATTGCCTTACCTATCACCAACCTGTTGAAAACCAAGGTGGGGGGGGCATCCGGAGAACCAGCAAGCGCTGAGGAACAGGCAGCCTGAAATAAACCTTCATACAAAGTGGAATGGACTCGGGACTGCACTGAGGCTTTTGTACAGTTAAAGGAATTGTTCAGTACGGAGCCTGTCCTCAAACACCCAGACCCTGACCAGCCTTTTGTGGTGCAGGTGGATGCTTCAGACGCAGCAGTGGGGGCAGTGTTGATGCAGAGGGATGACGAGGGTAAACTGAGGCCTAGTGCCTATTTGTCAAAACGGTTCGATTCGACCCAGAAAGCTTGGCCATGCTGGGAAAAAGAGGCCTATGCCATTAAAAGGGCGTTAGAGGTTTGGAGGCAATTCTTGGAAGGGGCTCCCCACCCTTTTGAAGTGTGGACTGATCATCGTAACCTAGAAGCCCTGCAAACTCCCAAACAGCTGACTCCCAAGCAGAGACGGTGGGCAAAAGAGTTTTATAAGTTTAACTTTGTCATAAAGTTCTTCCCAGGTAAAGAAAATGTGTTAGCTGATGGGTTGTCCAGAATGCATGGTCCAGGACAGCAAGAGCAGCCAGAGTTACAGACCTTGTTCACCTCCAAACAGTTGGGGTTGGGGGTGACCACCCGTTCTCAGGCCAAACAAGAGCGGGATAGCAAATTGGAAGGCCTAGACCCCATTGTGCGGGAAATATTAGTGGCCTATGAAGCTGATGAGGAACTTGCAAGGCTGAAGGAAGAGCTTCAATGCTCAGACCAAGGGGTATGGACAAAAGGGGGGAAAATATATGTACCTGAGGCCTGCAGGTCTAAAGTGTTGGAACTCTGTCATGATGTCAAGGCTGCAGGACATTGGGGCTTCATTAAAACATGGTTGACCCTGAGCTCAAAGTACTGGTGGCCAAAAGCTCGTAAGGAGGTGGAGGCTTACGTACAGGGGTGTCCAATTTGTGCCCGAGCCAA
>NW_024811677.1:0-2721 GCF_019175285.1 Sceloporus undulatus | reverse complement strand
TGTGCTGGCCAGAACTAGACACTCTTCCAGGTGAGGTGTGACCAAAACGGAATACAGTGGTACTATTACTTCCCTTGATCTAGACACGACTCCCAGATCTCTTTCATATGTTTTCAAGCCAGGTGTCACTCATCCTTTATCTGAGCCTTTCAATTTTTTTTCCTGCCTAAGTGTAGCATCTTTGTTGAAAGAACTGGGGAAGAAGATAGTATTTTAGGACAAACTAGGCTATTAGGATAACAGACAACCATTAAAAATTATCCCTGGCTGTGATTGGTTGAGCTGTTTTGATATCAGGCAAAGTATTTCTGGTGACCTTAGCTAAGCTGCTCTGATCACTAGAGCACTAGTCTTCCAGCCTTGCTGAAATCCTACAGATGGAATGAAGCACCTAGGGACAGACTGTTCTAGCTAAAAATAAGCAGGTTGTATATATGAATAGGAATAGAAATGCAAAACTTGTGGGTATCGTGATGAGGTGACAAGTTCAGTTATAACAATGGTTGATAGGTGACAAAGTACATAAATCAGACATTAGGAATGGAAATACACAAAATCCAGTTGCAGAACACTTCAGTCTTCCTAAACATTTTATCTCAGACCTCAGAACAACAGTCCTTGAACAACGACAAAAACTACAAAGGAAGATTAGAAAAATAACATTAAAAACCACCCTCCTGACCTATAAGAGGGCAATGTCCAAACTCCATTTGTTCATCAGGTCTAACGGCCTCACCCCCTACTGACCCATAGATCAAAAACTGTATTGAAGTTCCTAGTTTGGTTGAGGGAGGCCAACAGTGCACCGCGCACTATGGCGGTTCACCTGGTGGGCATCTCCTTCTTCTCCAAAGCAGGTGGTCACCATGATCCATGTTCTTCATTCCTCGTCAGGAGGGCCTTGGAGGGTTGGAGGAGGGCCACTCCTCGACAGGCTGACGGCAGAAAGCCCGTATGCTTTCAGTTACTATGTAGAATTGCCAAACAACTCAAAAAAGTTTGCACATCCAAGACAGAGGCAAAGCTATTCTGGGCTGCTTTTGTCACGGCCTTCTTTGGGGCACTGCGGGCGGGGGAGCTGGTTCCTGCTTCCTTGTCCGACGCTTCTGACCGTTGTCTACAGGTGGGGGATGTATATTTTGGGACTGATGCTGTTTTCTTAGTACTTCGCAGGTCCAAGTGTGACCAGCTAGGAAAGGGGACCACCATCACCCTCAGGAGGCTGTGGGGTCATACACTGTGCCCAGTACGGACTCTGAGAAAATTCGTGGCAGCCCACCCTAATCGACAAGGGGCCCTCTTTGCCCACAGCGATGGCTCACCGGCCACCAGGTTCCAGCTCATGTCGGTGCTACACATGGCCCTGCGTAGGGAAGGTCTCCCTGCAAAAGACTTTGGCAGCCATTCCTTTCGCATTGGAGCTGCAACGGTTGCAGCACAATCAGGATTGCCGGTTGACGCCATCAAGCGGGTGGGCAGATGGAAATCTAAGGCCTTCGCAGGATATATACGCCTTCAGAAGGACATTTGCATGGATACCAGGGACCTGGGGCCCAGGGATTCCCAATGTTAGGGTCTGAGTTCGGGTGAGGGTTGGCGGAAGGCGAGCCCCGGGGGGGCATCGTCTTTTGTGGCGGCAGCATAGGTCATGGATCTGATGGGCGTGGTTTCCGATGCTGCAGAGCACGGAATCGGGAGTCCCACCGGGACTCTGGGGTGCTGAGGGCTAGCGATGTCGCCAGTGCGGGGGCGACATCGATTCAGCGTTCCCCTGTGACATGGGGCGAAGATCCGCTCATGCGCATAGCCAATGTCTTTAAGTGGTGATCACGATTTAGGCCGGTTACCCCTCTGTCATCCCGAAGCCTGGGCGTGGCCAGGCAATTAGGTCATTGACCAACGCAGGTTTCTCATGCTTTCTGGCCAACCCTCTTGTTATGTTTTCTGTGTTTAATAAAGTTGTGGCCTTTCCTTACCAATTCTGTGTCGGCTGTGTTTGTCCACCCGGCAACCCCCTTCTCCTCTGCAAAGGTTTGTTCCGAGGCAGTTGCATCTGGTGAAGCTGACTTAAGTCTATGTTTATGCTATCAATTTCTTTTTTCAGTTAGTCTCAAAGGTGCTACAAGATTACTGGTCCAGACTAACACTAATTAAACCTTACAGAGAGTTTAATTAGGAAAAAGACCTAAGGACTGAGTAGACAGGGCAAAGAAGATGAGTTCCACTTCCATTAATGTGAATGGAAAGCTAATTTGAAAAACTTTGCTTTAATGGAGAAAGAGTAATTAATTAGCATAGTTGATCTCAAGTCTATTTTCACAGAAAGATCTGTAATTTAAAAGTGGCAATTAATTCTGCTCTGTTTTCATGCTCCTCCTTTGTTTATCTACTCACTTATTCAACTACAGATGGTTCAAACTATTGATCAAAGAAATAACTACACATAAGATACCACTATGCAAACAATGCCCAAAAGGAAAACTAACAGACACATGGCTATTTAACTTAAAATTCAACAAACAAATAGAGAGGAGGTAGACATAGATGAATTTTTCTGTACTATTTGTGTCTGAAGCAGCACAGGACAGCATTATTAAGAGCAAGCAAAGTACTACGAGAGAGGCATTGTTTTCCACAGTAAGCCATCTTAGCTTATTTTGTCTCAATGTTGTTTCTAGTCAAACAAGATTTATACCGCCCGCCCTCCTTCACCTGGGCAGC
>NW_024811676.1:0-2721 GCF_019175285.1 Sceloporus undulatus | reverse complement strand
ATGACAAATAGGGAAGAGAAAACTGTGCTGAAATACAGGGCAAATTAGTGCATTTCTAACCACCATACTATTCTCACCTCTTTAGGAGTAGGTTTCATGGAAATCAGTAAAGCATATTTCTTAGAGGACACATATATGACAACTACAATAACAACAACAAATATCCCACAAGTAAGCATGTTTATATTCATTCAAAGTACAAGTTCATCTTGTATTTTGCTGCAGTTTGCCTAACAGTTGGATTTAGATTTGGCATACTTAAGGCGGGATACAGACCGCCAATTTGGGGCGGTCTGGCCCCGCCCCTTTCCCCGGAGTATCGGGGCTTCAGCGGCTACACTGGCAGCCGCTGAGGTCCCGATCCGCTGCTTTTCGGGCTGCGGGGAAGCGGCAAAAGACCGCTTCCCCGCAGCCAGAAAAGGGGTGTCCCTGGGGCTTCAAGCCCCAAGGACACCCCGCGGTGGCGGGGAGCAGAGAAAGGGGGCCGCTTGGCCCCTTACTCGTTTAGTCCGCTGGACACAGTCTTCAGACGGCTGCGCCCAGCGGACTAAACCCGAAAGGAGCTCCGAAATGGAGCTCCTTCCTGCTCCGTGTCCAGGGCGCACTAAGCGCCCTGGCGCGGAGCTACTACATCATGGACGCACCGCCCCGTCTAGAGGCGGCGCGGCCATGACGTACTCACGGCGGCGGCCGTGCGGAAGGGCTGCCGCCGTTTAGTGCGTGTTGGCCACGCACTAGGGTTAGGGCGATGCAGAAGCACCGCCCTTTCGTAACCCTAGTGCGTGGCGAACACGCACTAAACTGCCGGTCTGTAACCGGCCTTAGAATATATCCACTGCAAACAATGAACCTCAAGTTGTTCATGAAATTCCAATGATAACCACATTTTCATTGATTTCAAGAATTCTACTTTGATTAACTTTGACTCCAGTCTATTGTTTTACAAATATAAACTAAGCACTAAGATCTGCTGGAGAGGCTCTCTTCTATGTCTCACCTGTTGGAAGAGCAATAAAATGTTGTGGAGACTGAAGAAGGCATTCTATGCTATGTTTCCTTAATTATGAAACAATCTCCCACCAGAAGCCAAACTAGCACCCATATTATCTTGATTTTGCTTTCCGTTTTGTCGCTTTAAAAAAAAAAGGCTTCAAGATTTACCCCAAAACTGTTCACACACATAGTGTTTTCTCCAGTCTATGCAAGATCCATGCCCAAAGCATTCTATATGTTCTGTAGCTTTATAGGGAGATATATGCCTCTGAGAATTCCTCTTTTTATTCTTGTCCAAGAGATTATTTTAATGCAATTAATTTCAATTTATAAAATGGACTGTTGAAAGTATAGCTTCTGCTACCCTAATCAAACCAAAGATTCTATCTTAGGTTTGCAATAACTATTATTGCTGTTGTTAATTGTTCACAAGTCAATCTCAACCCATGACGACCCTGTGGATGAGACATCTCCAAGACCCCCTGTCCTCCACTACTCTGCTTAGTTCCTCTCCATTCATACCTGTGACTTCCTTAATAGAGTCCATCCACCTAGCATGCGGCCTTCCTCTCTTTCTACTTCCCTCCATCTTTCCTAGCGTTGTTTTTACCAGTGCGTTGTGCCTTCTCATAATGTGTCTGAAGTATAATACAGCCTCATAAGGTCATTGCATGGGCCCTTTAGAATGGGCCTGGCACGGAAGGAAAGGGGTCGGGAACAGAGCAGAATGGGCAAAAGACGAATATTACTGCATGCTGGAACGCTGCCTGCCAGAAGTGCCTGTCCTATTCCAAATCCATCCCCCAGAGGCCGATTTTCAGAAACGCTTCTGAACAGTTCCTGAAAATCGGCCTCTGGGGGGGATGGATTTGGAATGGAACAGGCACTTCTGGCGGTGGTGGTGGCATTCCAGCATGTGGTAGTACATATCCTTTTCCCGTTTCGCTCCATTCCCGCCCCCTTTCATTCTGTGCTGGGCCCATTCTAAAGAGCCCGTCAGTGACCTTATTGGTGTTGTCATCTTGGCTTCCAGGGAGATTTCTGGCTTGATCTGCTCTAGGGCCCATTTGTTTGTCTTCTTGTCTGTGTATAGCATCCTCAGTACTCTTCTCCAGCACCACATCTCAAATGAAGTGATCTCACATCCATACATGGTAATAGGGAATACAATGGCTTGCATGATTCTAACTTTTGTACTCAGTTGTATAACTGCATTTTAGGATCTTTTCTAGTTCTTTCAAAGCTACCCTCCCCATTCTTAATCTACTTCTGATTTCCTGGTTGCAGCCCCCATTTCTACCAATGTTAGATCCCAGATATATGAACTCTTTTACTATTTCTATTTCTTCATAGTCTAGATTGAATTTGTGTAGCTTCTTCGTAGTCATCATTTTTGTTTTTTTTTATGTTCAACAGTAAACCTGCTTTTGCACTTTCTTCTTTGAGCTTCCTTAGTAGTTGTTAGCAGTTGTTTCGGGTCTGGGAGGTTTTCTGCTAGTATTATGGTGTTATCTCCCTATCTTAGATTAATGTTATTCCTTCCTCCTATTTTCACTCCTCTTTCTTCTATGTTCAAGCCTGCTTTTCTTACAATATGTTTTGCAGCCTTGCCTGACCCCTTTGCCAACTGGGAACCATTCTGTTTCTCTGTGTTCAGTTCTAACAATAGCCTTTTGTCCTGAGTACATATTCCTCATAAGGACATTGGCACATCCATGCCTTTAAGGG
>NW_024811675.1:0-2721 GCF_019175285.1 Sceloporus undulatus | reverse complement strand
CTGCCCTGACTCAAGGCTATGGAATTCTGGGAGTTGGAGTTTGTTGTGGGCCCAGACAACAAACTCCAACTCCCAGAATTCCATAGCCTTGAGTCAGGGCAGTTGAAACAGTGCCAAACCGGATTATTTCTCCGCTCTGGGCCCACAATAAACTCCAACTCCCAGAATTCCATAGCCTTGAGTCAGGGCAGTTGAAACAGTGCCAAACCGGATTATTTCTCCGCTCTGGCCCCACAACAAACTCCAACTCCCAGCATTCCATAGCATTGAGTAAGGGCAGTTGAAACAGTGCCAAACCGGATTATTTCTCCGCTCTGGGCCCACAATAAACTCCAACTCCCAGAATTCTATAGCCTTGAGTCAGGGCAGTTAAAGCAGTGCCAAACCGGATTATTTCTCCAGTGTGGATGCAGCCAGAAACAAATGGCAACCATTATAGTCAGGGCAGTGTGCCACTGAGTGCTCTCTTTCGCCTCAGAGAGGGGAAATATAAAGATGCTTGGGACTATATTGACATGACCTCTCTTGTTTCTCTTCCTCTGGCAAAACGAAAGCCAAAACACAGCATAAGACTAGAGAACTATTACTTTTTCACAGATATTTCTAGTGTTGGAACCGTGACTGGCTTGAGCGCCAAACCGTGCTTCACTCGCGAGGGGCTGAGGGAGGAGGCCCTGAGGGGGAAAGGGGAGACGTGACAGGGGCCGGGCCTCCTCCTCAGAGAGACGTGCCGCCTCAGGCTTCCTGTTTCCTCAGGCCTCGCTCGGCCCTCGGCCTTCTACGTGAGGCCAGGCACTGACTGCTCTCATCAAGTATTATTATCGACTGGCGGCGGTTTAATGGCCGCAGAGTGCTAAGAAAAAAACATACACAGAATAAAAATATACACACACAAACACACATGAGGAGGGAGGGCGCTTGTGTTTTTTGGGCAGGAAGCCCCTCTCTTGACTGACTGGCTGACAGACTAAGCGCCATTGTTGCTGCTGCTTCTTGTTGCCTAGTTTTGGGAAGGGTGGCCACACTTCTCCTTTTCCAAGACCTGCCCTCCATTTGTCTTCTGCCCAGGAGGAATTCTTAAATGTCCTCCCTTCAGGGTGACCACACATCCTCCTTTTTGAGGACATGGCCTTCATTTCAGCCTTCAATCCAGGAGGAATTCCTCAGTGTCCTCCATTTAGGGTGATCATACATCCTCTTTTTTCAGGACATGGCCTCCATTTTAGCCTTCTGCACAGGAGGAATTCCTAAATGTCCCCCATTCAGGGTGACATGGCGTCCTTTTTTCCCAGGACATGGCTTACATGTCAGCCTATCCAGGAGAATTCCAAAATGTCCTCCATTCAGGATGACCAGACGTCCTCCTTTTTCAGAACCTGCCCACCATTTCAGCTTTCTGCCTAGGATGAATTCCTAAATGTCCTCCATACAGAGTGACTAGGTGTCCTTTTTCCTCCCAGGACATGGCCTCCATTTCAGTTTTCTGTCCAGGAAGAATTCCTCAGTGTCCCCCATTCAGGATGACCATATATCCTCCTTTTTCAGGATATCTCCTCCATTTCAGCCTCTTATCCATCCAGGGGGAATTCCAAAATGTCCTCCATTCAGGGTGACCAGATGCCTCCTTTTTTCAGGACATGGTCTGCATTTCAGCCTTTTGTCCAGGAGGAATCTCCAAATGTTCTCCGTTTGGAGCATGATTTATACTTATATGACTGTTTTTAGATTTTTATTTTGTCGTGTCCTACATTTTTCTTAAACACCAAGCATTTCGCAGTGCCTTGTCCTCCTTTGTGGTTAGGGGATTTTTAGTTAACTATTGTCATGTTGTGTGCCTTCAAGTCCTTTCTGACTTATGGTGACCCTAAGGCAAACCTATCCTGGGATTTTCTTGGCAAGTTTCTTCAGAGTGGGGTTGCCACATTGCTTTCCCCCGAGGCTGAGAGACTGTGGCTTCCCCAAAGTTCACCCAGTGGGTTTTCATGGCTGAGTCAAGATCTGAACCCTGGTCTCCAAAATTGTAGCCCAGCACTCAAACCACTACGCCACACTGGCTCTTCACCATTTCCAACTTATAGCAACCCTGCCATGGGGTTTTGTTGGCAAGTTTCTTCAGAAGGGGGGGGGGTTGCCTTTCCCTTCTCCCTGAGGCTGAGAGAGTGTGACTCCACCAGTGGATTTCATGGCTGAGCTGGGAATCTTACTCTAGTCTCCAGAGTTGTAGTCCAGTGCTCAAACCACTAAGTCACACTGGCTCTATTTCAGGGTATCTGAACAGGGCTATTGGTGACTTGGGGGTCTCTCATTCATAGGGTCTCATTCATTCGGAGGCTGGATGACCATCTGTTGGGGGTGTTTTAATTACGTGCATGGCAGGAAGTTGGATTGGATGGCCCTTGTGGTCTCTTCAAACTCTATGATTCTTTTATTCTATGGTTGCCATATGTTGAAGTCTAGTTGACAGCAGTTAACAAGAAAAAGAAGCCTATCTACACTATAAGCTTCAGATATCCAGAGCGACTGTGGCTGTCATCTAGAAACCTTATAAAACCTGTGTGTCTATCAGCAGGACACTAGGGGTCCCCAGTAGACAATTCTTGGAGTGAAGTCGAAGGCTTTCATGGCTGGCATCCATAGTTTTTTGTGGGTTTTTCGGGCTATCTGGCCATGTTCTAGAAGAGTTTATTCCTGATGTTTCACCAGCATCTGTGGCTGTCATCT
>NW_024811674.1:593-2721 GCF_019175285.1 Sceloporus undulatus | reverse complement strand
TGTGGACTGAAACAAGGAGTAGACCAAAGTGAAGACAGGAAGAGAAGCTTCGTTAAAATCGTACAGGAGAAAGAAAGAAAGAAAGAAAGAAAGAAAGGATTTGAGACAAACTTCATCTTACAAATGAATTTCCTGGACCGAATCTCCTGAAATCCACATGGCCAGAAGGAAGACAGACCCACCTGCATGTATAACCTTCCAGAGCATCTGAACTGAGGACAAAAACCACAACATCTTGACCAAATGCAGGGCCGTGACTAATATAATCGATTTCATTTCCTCTTTCTTTCTCCTGCATCATTTTAAAGATCTTTGCCTGATGAAGAAGGCAGTGAAACTTCAAAAGCTTGCAATGTGTGTAATATGCATTTTGGTTGTCCCAATAAAGGTATCACTATTTTGTGGAGTTTGGATGATACTGTGCTTGGCTGTATGGCCAACACATAACCCAGATATGTTTACTGATTGTGGCTGAACAAATTGTGAGAAGAAAATTTATACACAGACTCTGAAGTACCTGCTCCTGCTATAGGCCCCAGAGCTCTTTGATTTGTTTGTTGTGGAAATTTTTTCCTTCTCCTTCACCTTTGCATTTCACCTAGAGAGCCATACAGGCATACCTCTTTATTAAACAAGAGTTCCTTGACAGACGTGCAGTATCCTACATGACCTAATGGTTAGGCCTGAAGGCAGAGCGAAAAAGCCTAGTTCCAGTATCTAATATCGCTTGTACAGACTACTTTGTAAATGAGAGAGAGAACTGAGTATTTAAATAATTAACATTACTTTTTGTTATATCTTTAAATACCAAATACTAATCCAGGTTCAGCATCTCATTACCCCATTTCTTTTCTACTCTCTTTACATGGCAACTACTTATGTGGATTGAGAAAAGGATAGTATTGCATTTGCAATGGCTTTAATCTCCTCAATCAAACAAACAAATCAGCTCTGTAATGTAAACGATATTTAAATTTTCCTCCCATGAAATAGAATCAGATTTAAGTGTAACAACACGAATCTCCCAATGTCTTTGAACAGGAAGGAAACAGAGACATTAAAATGAGGTGGCTTATTACAGAAACCACACTTGTCATATTTCACCACATTTATCAGCCTTCTTCAATATTTTCTGGTCCAGAAATTTTAAACTACAGGTCCCAGCATCCTTGCTCATAAAGTATGCATGGAAGTCATAATCCAAAATATATGAAAGGCATTCAGTTGGGGGCAAGGCTTTCATATATCATCCAGACAAGTATCTGAAAACAGTGAAACAAAGAAAGCTTTAATTAGGCTGTATATGCTCAGCAGAATTAATACAATTTGACACTGGTTTAACTGCCAGAGCTTAATGCTATGGAATTCTGGGATTTGTAATTCTGTGAGATATTTAGCCTTCTGTGTTAGAGAGATCTGGTGCTACAACAAACTCCTACCAGGATTAGTAGAACTACTCCTAGAACGACTAGTCCTATAGAATGGAGCCACGACAGATAAAGTGCTGTCAAATTGCAGCAGCCAAAATGCCTCTGGAGAACATTATGAACACTTAAAGCAAGCATACGTTATGAGTTAAGAGAGTATGAGCAGTCCAAGATTCAAATCTCACCTCAGGTATGAATTCACTAGATAGGCAAGACATTAGTTGTCAGCCTTCATTCCTGCCTCATTCTGCAACATGAGGCTAACACAACTGACCTACTATGACATACCATGAGGTATGTGCACTGTGCTTTGCACTGCTATACAAATAGCAAGTATTTCAGTTTCTTATTATTCTATACTTTTAAGCAAACAATACTGTGCTATGTACAACTAGGAAGAATTTAGGGCACTAGTATTGCTGAACATAAAGAAAACAAAAATAATGACCATGGAGGAGCTTCTCGAATTCAACCAAGACAACGAGGAAATCAAAATAGTAAAAGAGTTCCCATATTTGGATAAAACATTGATCAGAATGGAGACTCCAGCCAAGAAAAAAATCAGAAGAACATTAGGAATGGGAAGGGCAGTCATGAAAGAAGTAGATAAATACAGGCCGCCCCGCTGCGGGGCAGGCCTTTTTGCCGAAGAATCGGCAAAAAAACTACAAGCCCCAGAATGCTCTGGGGCTTGCCCGGCT
>NW_024811674.1:0-493 GCF_019175285.1 Sceloporus undulatus | reverse complement strand
CTTCCAAGTTGGTGTTGTGTGGTTTTTTGCAGAAACATCTAAGGCAAATACAGGCCGCCCCGCTGTGGGGCAGGCCTTTTTGCCGAAGAATCGGCAAAAAAACTACAAGCCCCAGAATGCTCTGGGGCTTGCCCGGCTCCCTTCCGGTGCGCGGGGCGGAAGGGGCGGCCCTTCCGCCCCGCGACGCTCTGGGAGCCGGACTTTGTGGTGTGGGGCTTCCGGTCCTCCAGGGCAGCTCATTGGTTGGGCTGCCCTGGGGGAGGAGCCCCGCACTGCACGTTGGAGGGGGCGGGGCCTAGGCCTTTATAAGGCGCGTTGTCGGCCCTGTCCCCTCAGTCGGCGCTTGGCTTCGCACGGAGCGGAGCCAAGCAGGAAGGGAGGAAGACCGGAGCAGCTTCCCCCGCCCACCCACCGCTGTCTTGTGGGTTTTTTGTCACAACTTTGGACGGCAGCATAGGCCAGGATCGGCACGGTGTAGGTACCAGGGCCATGG
>NW_024811673.1:0-2721 GCF_019175285.1 Sceloporus undulatus | reverse complement strand
AGGAGGGAGCAAGCTTGTTTTCTGCTGCTCCAGAGACTAGGACCCGGAGCAATGGATGCAAGCTCCAGGAAAAGAGATTCCACCTCAACATTAGGAGGAACTTCCTGACAGTAAGGGCTGTTCCACAGTGGAACAAACTCCCTTGGTGTGTAGTGGAGTCTCCTTCCTTAGAGGTCTTTAAACAGAGGCTAGATGGCCATCTGTTGGGGATGCTTTGATTTAGATTTCCTGCATGGCAGGGGGTTGGACTGGATGGCCCTTGCGGTCCCTTCCAACTCTACGCTTCTATGATTCTATGATTCTATTATGATTATATCATGTTCATTGTTATTATATTTATTTATAGCACACCTTTTTTCCCAGTTTGGCTTTCAAGGGAGCTTATAGCACTTACATATATATAGATAGATAAAAGTTCACAGCATAAAAAGTTACAAATTAACTAAACTATTAAAAATGCAATTAAAAACATAAACAATTAACAGAAAACAGCTGACAAAAAGTCCAGTATGTTATACAGGCCCTTTCCCACTTTAAAAAAAAAATCATTTCATAACTGTTGATTGGAACAAGGAAGTTTTCATTTGGTTGCAGAAAGATAGTAAGGAGGGTGCCAGACTATCCTCCCTGGAAAGCCTAGGGGCAGCCACAGAGAAGGGCCTTTCCTGTGCTCCACTAGGTGGATGGTGGAAAAGAGAGAAGAGCTTTTCCAGAAGATCGCAAAACACAGCCAGGCACACATAAGGAAATACAGTTGTTCCAATATCCTGGACTTGAGCCAAATATGTATGTAAACTAATTCTTTTTAAAAGATTATATGCATGTGTGTACTTGAGCTAGAATGCCATTTATTTAGTAGGTTGGTTAGTTGCTCATTTTTAAACAATTTGAATATGGTTCATTTCAATCCACCAAGTCCCACTAAATTTAATAGGGTTTACTCCAAGAGAAGTGGATACAGTGATAGTCTTCTGTTGCTTTTATGCACAGCTTATGAAACAGAATTACAGTTGGAAAATATTGACTTTGGTGATACATATAGTTGCTTCTGGCCCATATTTGGTGTCTCCAAAGGGTAGTTAGGGCATCACTTTTCATTGATGGGGAAAACCCATCAATAAACTTAAATTCATACTGTAGTCCCACTAATCTTCAGGTGTAAAACATCATTGCCAAGGTAGTTCTGATATTGGTAGTCATGTGGTGTCAGTGCCTCCCTTTCCCCTGAAGATTTGTATGAAGCAGAAGTCAATCTAAACAGAGCTGGAGTCTTGCACAGGTTTAGTAATATATGGTTTGTCCTGAGGACTTAGCCACCACCTTTTAGTCAACCTCTCTGTGTATTCATGCACAATGCTCATAACACTTTGAAACCAGAATTGCCCTTAAGAGGGATACAGCCAGATTTCATCTGGCCACATTTTAAGAGAATTCTCCTAATTTGCATTTCCAAACTAATATGTAGATCAGGACTCAATCTTGGAATTTCAAGTGTTTTTAATGTTGTGTTGCAGTTGTTTGCTCAAAAACTGTGTACAAAAATGTGTGGACTGGGGAAAGTTACAGTCCAAAATAGGTATATTAAGGAGGGCACATATAAAAATGTTTATATTAAGAAAAGGTATGTTGAAAATGTGAGTTGTAGCTAATATTAGATGTCAATCTCCATGCTTGCTTTTTGTACAATAAATAAATAAATCTCCAAGTGATGCTGAAATTGCACAGAGAGGACCTATGATTAAGCATTTGACAAACTGACAGGGGCCACAAACAGGATGATTTAAAATACTTTCCTTAACTTGCATTTATTCGTTTTTGAATTCAAGGATAACAAACAAATCAATTCCACAAACTGACAATGCAAATTCTAAAACTGTGACAAATACAGTCATGTACATACTAAGGATGGAAATAATATTCAAATACTTGAAGGAGATAAGAAAAAGAAAGGGTGCCCCCCCAAAAAAAAACATTGAAGAGAATCCTCCTCCAGCTTTTTTCTCAGTTCCTCCTCAACCCTTGAACAGACTCACCCCCTGTTGTTGCACTGTGAGTGTGTGTATATGTGTGGAAGAATTAGGAAAGCACCCAGAAAAGTTAAGCCTTCCAGATCCTCGTTTACCCCCCCCCCCAAAAAAAAAGCATGGTGGGTGATGAGAAAGGCGGACAAACATCAAGGAAGGTTACAGACTTCCCCATCCTTGGTTTCCCCTTCCCTCTGATGCCATGATGGGGAACCTGTGGATATGGAATACTGGCCCCTTCCATATCTTATCCAACTTCCCCAGCTCTTCCATTGTAAGATAGGGATGACTTGAAAACTACATATTTTTAAAAGGGACCTGGAGCAAGGAGAAAATTGGTTGACTTATTCTTCAGCTTTCCAGGAATGAGTAATTTAAACAACACATTTCTAGTATGTACATTATCAAATTGCCAATAAATAATCCAGCCATCCATTCATCCATGTGTAATGTCTATTACGTGCTGGTTCTATTTCTATAAGATATTGATATCCAGTTGAGCTCTTCTGTAACAAGATTTTTGAAGAAGAATTAGAAACCAATACTAACTTTTTTAAAAAGATGGCTAGAACTTTTTACATTTCAAATTGACATTTTTAATTAGGGACTAATTCTTCATTATGCTTCTGTTAAAATATATTTCTAAATTGTATTGAAAATGTTCAGATGTGTCAATGGTTAACTAAGGTTTAAAATG
>NW_024811672.1:0-2721 GCF_019175285.1 Sceloporus undulatus | reverse complement strand
TCTTTTCAATAGCCTTCTAGTCTTGCTCTGATTTAAAGATAAAGAATCGTAAGGAGGGAGAATTTGCCCATCCTAAACATGGAATACATAAAGCAGGATTAGACTTGGAGGAAGGAGGCATGAAAATTGGAGGAATGACCATCAACAATTGAAGACATGCAGGAGACACCATACTCCTAGTAGGAAATAGCAGACATGGGAGGATGACTGAAGGAAGTCAAGGAAGAAAGTGCAAAGGCAGATTCACAGCTGAACATTCAGGGGAGTGAGGAACAGGGTTGTGTTTTGTTGGTTGCTGTTGTTTTTCAGTTCATGTCTCTAGTTTATGTGTTTTTATGTGTAAATGCAATAAAAATATTGGCCGAAAAAGCTAACAAAAGGGTAACAATGGAGGACCTCATCCAGAAGTTGAGCCTTTCTTCTCTCTGGGCCTCAGGATAAAGACAGTTCTTTTGCAAACTGAAGCCTTTCCTGAAGCTCCCTGAAGGAACTTCTAAGGGAGAAACAGGCTCTTGAGCAAAGCTAGAGAAAGAAGAGTCATTCACATCCAGAATATCAAAAAAATGAATAATAAAGCTATTACTTATAGTACTTATTAATTATTTATTAACATCTCTTCCATTATCTCCCGTATTTGAAAGTAAACCTAAATTCTAATGTAGAGTGCAGCTGCCGTCCATGGACCCTCTCTTTTTGATGCCCTTCCAAGACACAGTGAGACCAGACACTTCCCTGAGGCCTCCACCCACTAGGTCCCACTGCCTGCCCTCTGGCCCTAGCAGCGCCTTCCCCCATAACCCTCTCCAGGCCCTCTGAGCCAAACCCTCCCTTCCCTTCCAGCCTCACCTCACAGGGGACCCTCTTTCCCTTGGGCAGACTTTGGCCTCCTCCTCTCTTCCCATTGGTCGTAAATTTGCATGGCCCCGCCCCAAGCCCCTCCCACCACACTCTATGCTTTAAAGGACCATCCTCCCTTACTTTCCATAGGGTTCATTTCAGCCAGTGGGAGGGAAGGAGGCGGAGATCTGCCTTGTGGGAAGGAAACAGCGCCACCTTCTGGCCAAGGCACTGGAATTACAATACTCATAAAAATGTACATTTTCTCTTGCTCCTCCTCTCTCCTCCTGACTATAGAAGGCGGGGCAGAGAATAGTGGGAGGGGCCAAGGGAGGGGCTATGCAAATTTCTCTAGAACGTTTTAGAGACTAAGTGCCCAAATTGCAACCCAAAACTCACTTATTTATCGCAAAGTGCCACCTCCCTCTGGCTTTCTAGTACAGTAACAAACTCTGGCAAACTCTGTACTACTGGGGTGATGGTTTGTGTGCCCACAGAGAGGGCTCTAGATCTACTTTCCTGTTCATTTCTAGCTCTCCATCGCCTTACATTCTTCTGTAGATCAACCACTATCTCTCTTTATCTCTCCCACTATTCTTCTTCTTCTTCTCACTTCACTATTTTCCTACCTTTTTTCCCAACTTATTCTTCCCTTCTTTCACTTTCTAATTTCCATCTTCAATCCCTCCTCTTCTGGGCATTAGACCCAAAGGCTATATCCAACTTCCCTACATACACATAATTTTCCTATAGCATCCATACTTCTCTATGTTTATATGACATGTCCTTCTTAGACTACAAATCTAATTATTTTTCATGATTTCATTTGTAATCCTTTATATTTACTTTCTCGTATGTTTGCTTCCCTTTGTTTACTAAATCCTATCTAACTTTTTCTCCTACTTCCTTTGACTTTATCTAACCTTGATCACACAATTATTTATCTCCATCTTTCCATAAAGCCTTCTGTTGTTAACTCTCCTCCTTTCTGTCGGAGGGAGGGACGCTCCTCTTCCAGGCAAAGAGTCATAGGTTCCCTGCTGCCTGGTGCAACCAAGACTGTCCTCCAACCAGCTCCCATATCCAGCGACCCTTTTCCAAGCAAAGGGGGCTGTGGAAGAGACACTGGGAAGATCCCAGGTGAGGAAAGGGGCAGTAGTTTCCCCAGACAGCCCTTCCAGAAGGAGAGGGCTCTCTGGGGACTCAAACTGACCCCAGTCAAAGCATGGAAACTGCCCCAGGGACACTCCTCTTCCAGGCAAAGAGTCATAGGCTCCTAGGAAGAGGCCCCAAAGGTCATCCAGTCCAACCCTCTCCCAGCCAGGAAGGCCCAAAGCCCTCCCATAGAAGCCCTTCCTGATGCAACGAAGAGGCCAAAGAGAACCCTTCCGGAGACTCTCTTCCAACCAGCTCCCAGATCCAGTATGTGGTCAGAAGGGCTGCCAGATCCAGAGAAACAACCACCCAAAGGGAAGGTATATTTACAATACGTCAAAGGAGTCGCAGAAAGAATAGGGAAACTGGTGAGGAAACCCAACCTCCAAATGGTCTACAAACCGACCAAGGAAACGCAGCCAATGCTGGGCTCAGCGAAGGACAGGAGGGACCTCTCGCAGCCGCAGGAGTTGAGCGCATACGTTGCAGCTGCGGACAAGTCTCCATAGGGACCACCAAACGCAGCGTTCGAACACGAATCAAGGAAGATGAGAGACACTGCAGACTGGGTCAGAGAGGAAAACCAGCAGAAGAAGAACCCATTATAAACAGTCCTGGGCCTAAAAGACTGGGATTCTGGACCATGCAACAACTTTCAGGCCAGAATGCAGAGGAAGCCATTGAAATCCACAAAGACCTGGAGAACCTCAACAGGAAAGAAGAAACCCT
>NW_024811671.1:0-2721 GCF_019175285.1 Sceloporus undulatus | reverse complement strand
ATAGCATGCAGCCACGGCACTTAAAGCGGTACCAAACCGGATTATCCCTCCAGTGCGGATGCAGCCACAGAAAGAGGCTGGCAAATGAAACGAAGGACCATCCAAGGAAGAGATCACAACACTCTCCGCTTTGCATCCCATTCTTTCCCCGTGCGGACAACAAGGAAGCCAACCCGCACTGATCGCGCAACAAGTCTCTCCCTCTTTCTCCTTTTCCGCCCCTGGAGGCGGGTGCAAAGGCAGGGCCGCCCTTTTCCCCAGCCTGAATGGTCACCCTGGAAACTGGCAACAGCTCCAGCTTTGCTCAGGCTGCATAGTTGCAGGGAAAGCAAAAGCACCCAACTGAGCACAAGGTCAGTTGTTGTTGTTGTTGTTGTTGTTGTTGTTGTTGTTGTTTTGGGGCGGGGGGCTGGCAAAAGAAAAGCAAAAAGGGGGCTTGGGTGACCCTCTGGGACTGGAGCCTTTCTAAAGCAAGGGGCATTTTCCTGGGTGCTCTCTCTTCATTTCCCCCCCTCCTCTCCCCATTCCAGCTCTGGCAAGGTCTTTGTTCCTTGGTCATCTCTTATGCCAGAAAAGAAGTCAGGTGGCCAAGTTTGCCCAGTGTGGAACTGGCAAAGCCTGGAGACCTTAGCCTTCTGGTCTTCTGCTCCTCCTCCTCAGTACCTGTTGAAGGCACATATGGAGAAGTCCCTATGCTGCCACTGTGGGCAGAGGGAGGGTGCTTTGGCCAGACTCTTCTTCTGGGGCCCAGGGATGTCACTGAGAGGGTGCTGGGGATATGGACCAAACCAGGGGACACATGAATGAAGGAGGGTGACACCACTGCTGCCCCCAAACATCCACCTTTGGGGCAGAAGTGAGCTGTGGTGGTCATTTGCATCCCTTTAAAAGGCTGAAGAGACGGGGTGAGGCTCAATGGGAGGAGAAAGCAGAGGCCCCAGGTTTTTTAAAAATATATATGATTTTATTTTATTTTAGAGTATTTATACCTTGCCCTTCAGCCCTAAAGGCTCTCAGAGCAGCTTACAATGATTATTATTTTTAATTAGACAGTTCCCTGCCCTCAGGCTTACAGTCTAAAAAGACACAGCACAAAAGGAGAAGGGAGATGCTGGTAGGGAAGGGGATCCAGTCCAGCAGTTCTTCTCTCCCTCTGAGGCCTGGACTGAGGCAGATGGACTGGAGGGAGGGCTTGGCTTCCTAGTCCAGGACAGACAGGTCTGCATCTCTCCCTTCGAGGCCGGATGGTATCAGATGGACTGATATTAGAATCATAGAATCATAGAATCCTGGAGTTGGAAGAGACCACAAGGGCCATGCAGTCCAACCCCTGCCATGCAGGAACTCACAATCAAAGCATGCCCAACAAATGGCCATCCAGTCTCTGTTTAAAGACCTCCAAGGAAGGAGATTGATTATTTATTTATTTATTTATTTATTTATTATACAAAAATTATATTTCCACAATTATTTTTAAATTGTCTTTAAAAAACATCACATATTACCCCATTTTCACTTTAACCACATGAAACTATGTAGAGAGAGATCTTGTAGCACCTTTGAGACTAAATGAAAGTAAGAGGTTGGCAGCAGGAGCTTTCCAAGACTTCAGTCTACTCCCTCACATGCATCAAACTATGTACACATAAATGCATTTAGGCTACATGTGTGATATTGTAATTTAAAAGTATACAGTGGTCCCTCCACATTCACTGGGGTTAGGGTTGAAGGACCCCCATGAATGTGGGAAAACTGCAAACAAAAAAAATCATGCTTTTTACCCAAGAGAACACTTCTCTAGGAATCTCCAGGTCCTCCAGTGCAACACTGTGGTCAACATCTGCCAGTAGTTGATAACAGAATCATGCTGGGGGACCTACAGATGCCCAGAGAAGTGTTTTCTCTAGGAAATTCTAGGTTCTCCATTACAGCTCTATGGTCAATGCCTGACAGTTGGGCTGGAGGACGTAGAGATTCCTTGAGAGAACATATTAATCAAAACTACAAATAATCAAAACTGCAAAAGCCAACGCCACAAATATGGAGGGCCAACTGTACTTTTAATTTTGCTAGTAGTTTATGCTGCAACACTTGCCATTACATTCAGGGATATAGGGGAATTCCGATTTATGAGTAAGATTAGTACAAGAAATATTACTAAGGATTCTGTATGGTGTGGGATGGGAGGAAATCAATGGAGGGGTGAGCATTATAAGTTAGCGCAACGGGTGATTCCAACCCTAATGATGCCACTGTTCTGCCCCCCCCCCATGAAATCTCCTCATTACAGAGAATCCGAGTTCTAATCACAAATACTTAGAATTCTGATCTTTGCTGTCTTCGCATTCCCCTGCTAATGTTACATGCCCCTTTTGTTTGGGTGTCTAAGCTCTGTTTCTGAAAGTTCAACTGAAGTTTCATGTTACTGCACACCTGTGCCACATCCCTGTGCCAGGATAAAGTGTACAATTGGCACACTCGTATAAGGAGGTTTTCAGTACTGCCATACATACGTTAGTTCTTCCTTTGACTGCAGCTCAACAGCAGAAGTTCTCATCCTTTGTTCCAGGTCTTCCTTGTTCCAGTTCTTTGCATTTTGTATGTTGGTTACCTTTTTTATTGTCTCTGTATTGCTTTGTGTGGTCTGCAGCATTTCTGTACAAGGTGCATCGATGTACACTTTTTGTGTTCCACAAAAAAGAGAAAGGACAAAAAGCACAG
>NW_024811670.1:0-2721 GCF_019175285.1 Sceloporus undulatus | reverse complement strand
GGGGGGGGGGATAGGCAGGGAGGAACTGTCTTCCTGTGGAAGGGAATCAGATCTGATCAGGACTTCCTAAAGTCATGGGTACGCACGAAGGCCCCACTATTTCCAGTGTGTCCCATGGCTGTAGCGAGTGCCACTTAAGAAGACAACAGACCTTATAGAATCGTAGAGCTGGAAGAGACCGCAAGGGCCATCCAGCCCAACCCCTTCTGTCATGCAGGAAATCCAAATCAAAGCATCCCGGCCGATGGCCATCCCCTCCTGGGGTTGCTTGATGTATTTTTCTTCCTCTTCCCAAAGAGAACCAGGGAGGCTCTTTGGAGTGTCCCTCAATGGAAGTGAAGCCCAGAAAGAAAGAGAGAAAGACTAAAAGGAAAGAAGGAAGGGATACTGACACTACTCTGGGTCCTCTTCAACACTTTTCCCCCACAAATTTTTGTTGTTGCAGTTGTTGTATTTTTATTCCTCCTCTCAAAAGACCTCTGAATCCATGGGAGAGTTCAGCCACTGTCTGCACCAAACAATCCATTAGGATAAAAAACCTCTTTCTATAACTATGGCTAGAGATAGGCTGGTTTTTAAAACGAGTTTTAAGAAAATAACCAGTTGAATAAAACCAGCTTTTAGAAAATAAATACAAGAAAAAACATCTGATTTTAAAAATGCTCTCTCTGATTTGAAAAAAAAAGTCTCTGCTCTCTAGGAAGGAGGTCTGAGAAAATAAATTTTCCTGACTCTTTGCCTTAACCACAACCCAGCAAGATGGGCACAAGAGAGAAACCAGTTGGCCCATGAACACCACAAACTCATATTATGACTCTACACACGCACAAAAAAGGCAGACATGCTCCCATCAGGAAATGGCTGAGTCTCTTAGATCTTCCCTGTAGGATTACATTCTAAAGATCTGGAAAATGGAGGAAATAATTTTATTTTTACACAGTTTTTTCCTGGGAAAATCAGCACTTTTGGCTATCGACATGCCAATCATTTTGTTGACTGTATTATATTATCAAAGAAACTCTAGGAAATCATTCCTCCCTGTAACATAGAAAAGGATTATGCATTTCCCCCTGCTCCTTTTTCTTATCAATGCTTAGAAGAGATGCTTTGAGAAAGTCCAGCTCCAACCCTTTGGCTGCCATCCAGCACCCACTTTCCTGGGAGTAAAGGCCCCACCAGCTCTGTTATTCCAGAAGACTCCCTGCAACCTTTGAGGCAGCAGGCAAACTCAGCTCCAAAAAGATCTGAAAGAAAATTAAAATCGGGGATTTGAAAGTATTTTATGTATGCTTTATTTGCTAGTCCCCAAAGGCAGGTGCAGGCTATCTAATAAAGATAAAGACAGGAAACCTAAATGAAGACAAAGGCAAATGTTTTCCCATCATCTGTCTCTTCCTGCAAAAAGACATGCCAGGCCCCATTTCCCAGCTACATCCTGACTCAGATTCCCCCTCCCTTTGCAATGGGAGGCAGCTGAGGGGCAAGAAAGAGGGGTCCATCGGAGAGCATCATTTCTTCTCCTTTGTCTTCTCACCCCCAGGCACTGCTGTAGCACCAGAATCCCAATTTGGATCCTCTGTTCTTTGGAGAAGAGGGGGTAAAGCTGCCAGACCACCACCCCTCTGGAATTCTTGACCTTTGAGGCTGCAAGCAGATATCCAGAAGAGCAAGTAAGAAACCTATAAACTCCCCAGTTAATCTAGGAGGAAATAATTAATTCTGCCAAAGTAATTTCTTCAAAATTGAACAGCACACCCAGAGCTACCTAGCTATCAGTTCCTTTCTCAATCTGAGAGCCATGGAGTGTACAGTGGTGCCTCGGGTTACGAAATTAATTCGTTCCGCCATTCCTTTCGTAACCCGAAAAGGCTTTCCGTTAGCACTGGAAAGCCTATAGCTGCATTTTGCAGCATTTGAATTTCGCGCCGAAATGAATTTCGTAACCCGAAAAATATTTCGTAACCCGAAACAGTTTTTGCCAATCCAACTTTTTCGTATCCCGGAAATTTCGTAACCCGATCATTTCGTATCCCGAGGCACCACTGTATAGGGGAACTATGACATTTCTCCCTAGGTTCTTGTCATCCACCCACCTTGCCCCTTGGTTTTCAGTTTCCCCTTGGATTGACTGCCTAGTGGAAGAGAATCACAGAATCAGAGAGTTGGAAGAGGCCACAAGGGCCATTCAATCCAACCCCCTGCCATGCAGGAACTCACAGCCAAAGCATCCCCGACAGAAGGCCATCCAGCCTCTCTTTAAAGACCTCCAGACTCCGCCACTCTCTGAGGAAATGTGTTCCACTGTCAAACAGTCCTTACTGTCAAGAAGTTCCTCCTAATGTTGATGTGGAATCTCTATTCCTGGAGCTTGCATCCATTCGTCTGTCTCCTATTCTCTGGGGCAGTAGAAAACAAGCTTGCTCCATCCTTAACATGACATCCCTTCAAATATTTAAACAGAACTATCATATCACCTCTTAACCTTTTCTTCTCCAGGCTAAACATACCCGGCTTCCTAAGCCTCTCCTAGGTACTCTCAAATAACCTCTCCCCTCCACCACCACCACCACCAAGGTTCCTTCTTTCCAGGGCAAAGAAGAGAAGCAGGGCTCCAATTCTACCCCCAAAGCCATTTCCTTCCCCCTCCTTCCTTCCCACACAAAAGGGAAATCTGGGGTCATAGAATCATAGATGTTTATCACACTATGCTCTTAAAGAGGT
>NW_024811669.1:0-2722 GCF_019175285.1 Sceloporus undulatus | reverse complement strand
CCCTTGGGCAAGAAGTCACACTCTCTCAGCCTCAGGGAAGGCAATGCCAAACCTCCTCTGAACAACTCTTGCCAAGGAAACCCCAGGAGAGGCTCCCCAGAAGTCGGCAATGACTTGCAGCCATTCCACAAAAAACGACAAAGACTCAAGAAAGAGACAGTGTGGATTAATGCCTGAAGCATTGGTCTGTGACCCTGGAGACCAGGATTTAAATGCCCTTTTAGCCACGGAAACCCACTGAGTGACCTTAGGCAAGTCACACTCTCTCAGCCCGAGAGGGAGGCACCTGCAAAACCACTTCTGGACAAATCTTGCCAAGAAAAGCCTGTGAAGGGCTTCCCTTAAGGTTGCCATAAGTCAGAAAGAACTTGAAGGCACACAACCACAATAAGAGAAGTAACACCACTAACACAACGCAGCCAGGGAGAAAGAAAGAAGACGTGGAATTTTTAGTCCTCGGTTCAGAGGGATTGGAGGGGCCTTACTGCAGGGCAGGACCCCTCCTCTTTCTGGCCATGTGGATGATGGGATATCAAGTCCAGGAAATACACTTTAAGTCCCACTGGCAAGAAACAAGACCACTACTGCCTTTCAGATCCAGTTTGCCCCAAATCCTTTATGAGGCCAGAACCCCCTTTGTTAGGAAGTGAACACCGAATATCTCAGGAAAGCCCTATATCTCCTAAGGCCCCCTCCCTCCAGGACCCCCTTCCACTCTTCCTCTCAGTCTCTCTCTCTCCCCTGAAGGCCTCAAATGTCAACTGCCAAGCGCTCAGGCAGAGGCAGCCATTTTGTGTTCGAGCGGCCATTTTGTGCTGCTTTTGATTGTGGGGAATAATGTTCCGGAACCTTCTCTGAGGCCTCAGTTGAACAGAGGCATCTCTTTCTCTCCTGAGGCTCCAGAGTCAGAAGGAGGCCAGGCTCTTTTCTGAGAGGGTTTCCTTATTACACAGCTCTGGTCCTTCTTGGGAACATGGGTTTTAAAAGGGATCAGAAACTAGGAGGATAGTTTTAAGACAATCCTTATTCTGCTTCTTCACAAACATCAGGCTTTGGCTTCTAAGAGGAGGCTAGTCCCCCAAACAAGACCAAAAGTGGCTCCCCAGTTTTCTTATTAATAGATTTTCAGGCAAAAAGGAAGGAGACAGACCAGAATAACTCATATTACCAAGAATGAAACAAACAAACGTACAAACAACAACAACAAAAATAAGGATTAGACTGAAAAGCAAACTGCATATATCTTATAAAAGCAAAAACATTTTTAACAGGATAAAAATTAGACTTTGGTGCTTCTAGAGACCTAGGCTTTATCTGCATTATAGAAATAATCCGGATCTAAACCGCTTTAACTCTCCTGGTTCCATCCTATGGAATCCTGGGATTTGTAGTTTGTTGTGGCATGAGAGCTCCCTGGCAGAGAAAGCTAAGTGTCCAAAGGTAAAATCACAGGATTCCATAGCACTGAGCGGTTAAAGCGGTGTCAAAGAACCTTATTTCTATAGTGCAGATGCAGCCTTCTTGGGAAAGGGGCTGATGCTGGGGAAAAGAGGAGGAATGCAGAAGGAAAGAAGGATGGACGGACAGACGGAGGGCCACCTGCAGCTGGACTGGCCTCCCTGAGCGGTCAAGACCTGAGCTGGGTTATGGATGATAGGCACTCTTAATATTAATCTCTTTCACTATTTTTTGTAATTAAGGAGGGACCAGGCTCCTCCTTTCAATAGCATCAGGAAAATGTTTAGGTGTTGTTAAGGTTTAGAAATCCTGTTTGGGGACTTTTTGTGTTCTCACAGCCATCGGGTGCCATCAGGAAAACTTTTCTCTAGGATCAGAAATCCTATTTGGGGTCCCTTCCGACTTTGGGGCCCTTTCATCCTCCCTTTTGGGTTCCCTGAAGGCCTCAAACTGCCAACTGCCAAGTGCTGAGGCAACGGCCATTTTGTGCTTCTTGTGACTGTGGGGAATAATGTTCCAGAACCTTCTCTGAGCCTCCACAGTTGAACCGAGAGGCTCCTCTTTCTCTCCCTGAGGCTCCAAAGCGAGAAGGAGGCCAGGCTCCTTGGGCCAAAAGGAAGGCAGTGTGTACCTCTGTGCCTCTGGCCCTCCATTTTGGGGCGAAGGAAGGAAGGGAGGGGCCTGTGGAGTCTGAGGAAAGAGAGGCAGGGACTTAGGGCCAGTGGGGAGGCTGGGCTTTGGGGGCTGCAAGAGAGAGGTGGGGAAAGAGACCCTCCCTTTGGGCCCTATCTGGGGAAGGTCCCACCGGTCCTTGCCTCTCCCTTTGGGAAAGGAGACCCCCTCAGCCCCCTGGACTCACTCCTGCCACTCATTCCTAGAATGGCTGGGACTCAGAGGAGTTTCCTAGGCATTGTCACCTTCTGCCCTCCATGGCCATTGGCACTGACCTTTCCCCATTACCTTCCCTCCCTCAGCCCTGTGGACCTCCTCCTCCTTTGCACTCAGAGCAACCCTTCTCTACGGCTGAGAAGACGGCCTCTGACCCAGGGAAGCTCTGGCCATAAAGGACTGCAGGAGAGCCCTTTCTGAAGCTGCAGAAGTCAGTGTCCTTCTACTGAAGGTAGGTCTTTATTCCTCAAGCTGAAAGAGGACCTTTGTTTAAATGTTTCACTCTAGGATTGTGTGGAAAGGTTGCAGCTGAGAGAGTGAGCCCATGTTTTGCAGGCATAAAGCTCCCAATTTCCCAGCAGACAGGGTACTAACC
>NW_024811668.1:0-2722 GCF_019175285.1 Sceloporus undulatus | reverse complement strand
GTTAAAAAAAATAGGGTTGTTGTTATTTGCGGATTTCCCACTTTCCCAGGGACCTGTGCTCCTAACCCCAGCCAATGTGGAGGGCCCACTATGTTGCACAATTCACTTAAAGTGATGGTGCTACAGTTTGACTTCACAGAAGTTATACTTTTCCTTCTGTATTCCTTTGAAGTAGCCACGTCTTGCAGTTCCTTCCTCACAGTCCTTTGGAGCCTTTTGGAGCTAGCCTTTACAAACAAAGGCCCAAAGTCTGTTGTTAGTCTTGACAAAAAAAGGCCCATTGAATTCGTTGGCTTTCTCTACATGTCGATTTAACTTTCAACAACTGATTGAATGGGTCTACTCTTGTGGAGACTAACTCATATGATGGCAGCCAAACAGTTTCTCTCTTTTCGGAAGCTGAAATTAAGGTGGAAAATGTGTATACAAATATAAATTGTTGAAAGGAGACTGAAGCCTGTACCTAGGAGCAACTTTATATACTCCACCAAAGACCATGTTCTTGATCATGTATTCTTCTAAGGAGAATATCACACGGGAGGAATGTCTCCCAATTTTGGAAAAAAGAAGAAAGTAGGGCCAATTCTAAAATGAATGCTATTACGCAAATGGTTGTCACAGAAGAACACAGCACCTACTCCAAAGCCAAAGTAGTGCAAATGGAAAAGAAGTTATCACATGAGTATGTACCCTTTGTAGTCTAGAGTTTGAATTAGTATCCCTGCACATGTACAGTGAGGGCAGAATTGGATCTTGACCTTTTTACACTTCCAGTGGGACTTGCCTCCAGTTCCCGTGGTTTTGCCTTGTTTCGCGTTATTTGTTCATTCATTACCCTTTATTTCACATTATTATGCAATTCACATTACTTGTTCATTCATTACCCCTTATTTTATGTTATTTAGGCAATTCACATTATTTAATCATTCATAACCCTTTATTTCACATTATTTAGGCAATGCACTTTATTTGTGCAGTCATTACTCCTCATTTCACGTTATTTAGGCAATTCATCAACTCAAAATCAGTCCAATGCAGCTTTGTGCTTGGTTTGAGCATTGGACTATGGCTCTAGAAGGCAGGGATGGAATCCCTCTGGGTGACCTGGTGCAAGTCACACTCTCTCAGCCTCCTCAGGAAATGGCAAAGGCAAACCTCATCTGAATGAACCTGCAAAGAAAACCAAAAAAGTGGTGTGGGGGTTTGCAGATAGTTGTGTATGTGTGTGAGAGAGAGAGACTATCTGTGCCTTTAAGTCTCCAGCTGTGGGGAGAAAAGGCAGAGAGAAGGAGTCCCTCCATTTGGGAGAGCTTTACTGCAGCCACGTTGTGGGGGGCCTGGTCCTCTCTGGCCTGTTGTGAGTCCCACTGAAGGCAATGGCGCTGCCTCCTCACCATGAATCGGAGGAGGAGGGGGAGGGGGAGGGGGAAAGGGGAGGGGAAGCTGGGCAGGAACCAGAGCTGCCAACTAAGGCTACATCCACACTGGAGGAATAACCCAGTGTAGCACCGCTTTAACTCTTTGTGGCTCAAGGCTGTGGAATTCTGGGAGTTGGTTGTGAGCCCAGAGCGAAAGCAGACCCCCATTCCCTAGGCTGCCCCACTGCATTCTCCCCGAAAGGAGGAGGAATGGAGGAAGAAGAACTCTTTGGGGCTAATAAAAAGGGAGTATTTTTCTCTCTTTTTGAAGCCCCCTGGCCCTGGAGGAAAGAAGGGAGGGAGGGAGGCAAAAAGGTCCCTGAGGGGCATAAGGGACCAGGAGCAGGACAATCCCCAAGCGCACAGGTTTGGGGAGATAGAGAGAGTTTGCAGGGCACCTCATGGAGAGCCACTGTTTCCTATCAAAAACAACTGCTTTTCCTCCCGGCTGCCAAGGAAGATCTAGGAGCCCCAGAAGCCAAAACAAAAAGGAGGATCATGGGAACTTATGTGAGGGGAATACCAAGGCCACAGCAGACATGCATATCACACCAAATGACATTGCATTGAATGCAAAATAGCCTGTGAATAGGATGTATGAATTCCCTAGTTCACCGAATTTACTTAAGTGTAGATTGATGCGTGATTGCGTTCGGAGTGCCTTTGGAATGCCAGCAAATGCGTCTGATAACCTTTCGCACAATAACGTGAATACCCATGATTGCATTCGAGATGACACTGGAATATACTTGCAATTTCAGTCGTGTGATAACAACCTAAGAGTCATTTATCCTTTTCATTTTTAGCAGCACTAAGCATATATTTCTGCCTGCAAATCACATGTTCTAAGCAGGAAAGCCACAGTAAAATATGTGAAATATGCATAAGATGTGAAACATGCACAGAAACCCTCATATTCTCATAGAATGGGACTCTATCTACTTGCATAGAGGGGAAAAAAGAAGGTTTACACGCCCACCTTACTTTCCAGTTTTCCCCTATTTTGGTCTGGACTGGACTGCAAGAGCCTTTCAATCCGTCACAGAAATGATTGGTCATTTCTCTGCTTACTTTTCCAAATGCAAATATTTTTGGAGCATTTATAAAATGTAAGCCACTTTCACCACACTCTAACGTACATTTCTGCACATTCCAAAAATACATGCTTTAGTCCATAGTCATTCACCTAATGTACAGTTTTTGAACAATGTTCTGCTGCCCCAAACTTGGAAATATCTGGAGTTCTGCCAGGTATGAAATGGATAAGATCCTCCTCCCCAAATGAACTGAAATGTATTTTTTTT
>NW_024811667.1:1813-2722 GCF_019175285.1 Sceloporus undulatus | reverse complement strand
GGTTCCTTCAGACTGGGATAGCTATCCATCCATCTATCTATCTGTCTATCTCTATCCTACTCTGAGGGAACCATAGATAGATAGATAGATAGATAGATAGATAGATAGATAGATAGATAGATAGATAGATGATAGATAGATATAGATAGATAGATAGATAGATAGATGATAGATAGATAGATAGATGATAGATAGATAGATAGATAGATAGATAGATAGATAATCTATGGTTCCCTCAGAGTGGAATAGATATACATAGATAGTTAAAATAGTCTGTCTATGTCTATATGTGATTCTCTCAGAGATAGATAGATGGATAGATAGATAGATAGATAGATAGATAGATAGATAGATATCCCACTCTGAGTGAACCATAGTCTGTATATCTATCTATGGTTCCCTCAGAATAGGATGGATGAACAGACAGACAGCCTATCTATCTCTCTCCCTATCTCACTCTGAGGGAACCATAGAAAGATAGACAAATAGACATATAGATGGATGGATGGATGGATGGATAGATAGATAGATAGATAGATAGAGGCAGACTCAAGTCTCCATCCCACTCATTTCACTGCTGTTAGCAGTGATCACTTCCTCTCTCATCCCCACTTCTCTCCTTGACAGTGATGTATGAGGTAGGAACATTGGGTCTTACCTGTGAGATGTTCCTTTTCAGCGATGTAGGTGGAAATATCCTATAATGTGGGTTGATTCCATCTCTTGCTCCAAAATAGGCAGGAAAAACAGACTTGAAGGAGTCAATGCCACCAGAGGGAGCAACCCCCTCCATCCCTCAGTCAATACTGTATTACAGCCGAGGATAGAAAACAAACTCAGAGAGCATTTAATGCAAATCTAAATATAATCAATAGAAACTATCATAAAGTCAAACTAAAAATAACTAAC
>NW_024811667.1:0-1713 GCF_019175285.1 Sceloporus undulatus | reverse complement strand
TCTTAGATGGATGTGATTGTTGGTAGTGCAGAGGAAGTAGCTGCACTGTAAATGGAGTGATCAACAACTGATCACAACAGAGATATCTCAATCTTCTTGTAGCATGTTAAAATGCATCCAAGACAAACCACAATTTTATCAACACCTTGTTTTGATTGTGACAAAAAGATGTTGAAATCATTTCTTGAATCAAGTTATTAGAAATGTTGATTTCATCAGTGACCTGGATTGGGTCAATCATTTGGTGTATATGAACCCTTAATGTTTATTTGTCAATTGAATCAGAATTGAGCTGTTAGTAGTTGTGGTTGAAAACAAACACTATTGGTTTTAATTGAAGCCAATTTATATTGTGGAGTAGACATTGTTGGTCGTATTTTTATTTATTCATTTTGCTTATTGGGAGTAACAAAATGATAAACATCGCCCTAAGCTGGCATCCACCATTATTTGGAAATCTCCTTGAAAACTGGCCATGCAAGGCAGGAACAAACTTCTGGGGTAAATCTTAACCCACAAACTTAGGACTAGAAGTAGGATCCTCACTCACCTCTTGAAGCCTGCCTCCTCCCTCTCTCTCTCACTGCCCAAACCTCTTGCCAGGTTTGATGTCTGCAGTGGAGCGCAATCTGGCCAAGGACAGGTGGTTCTCTCCTCTGGCCACGCCAAGGCCTCTCTGGTTGTCCATCTCACCGCCCAAACCCCTTCTGGGGATGGTGACTGCAGTGTGGCGCCTTTTGGTTAAGGACAGGGAATATTCCCTCCTCCACCGCACCAATTCCTTTTGGGATGTCCATCTCACTGCACAGACCCCTTCCTGGGGTTGGAGATTGAAGCGGAGTGCATCTGGTCCAGGACAGAGGGATCTCCCTCCTCCGGCTGCACCTGGGCTTCAGCCAGACATGGCTGGGCTGTCTTCTTCTTCTTTAATGCTGGAGTTGGGACTAGTTGCCTCACAGCACAGCAGCTTCTGAACTGTCTTTCCCTGCCTGGCTTTGTTTCAGCCCTTAGAAAGGCAAAGGGATAGAGCAAGACTAAAGAAAACATAGCTGTTTTTTGCAGGAGAGAACAGATCATAAATATAAGAAGAATAGAAGAAATATTAGAAGAAATATTAAAGTCTTTAAGACAAAGAAGGAGGAGAAAAGGAAAAACACAGCCTACTTGGAGAGATTCAGGAAAAAGACTGAGGGATGGAGGGGGTTGCTCCCTCTGGTGGCATTGACTCCTTCAAGTCCGTTTTTCCTGCCTATTTCGGAGCAAGAGATGGAATCAACCCACGTTATAGGATGTTTCCACCTCCATCGCTGGAAAACTTATAATTCTTCTTCTTGCTCCATCTTCGAAGCAATCATCCATGAGAAAGGCTTCTTTGCCTCAGAATGCCATCCTCACATATATACAAGCATGAGAGTAAGAAGCTCTAGGGACTCTTCCACTAAGTTTAGATATTTTCAGTTGACTATCTACTTTGCTGTTTTAGACTGATTTATTTGCAGCAATAAAGTAAGTCTTGTGTTTTTTTTTAACCTTACCAGAGTATCTTTACCAGAAGGACATGATGCACTGGGACATGCTGTATGCTCTGCATAATAAATACCAAGAAATTCCTATTGAAACATCATCTTGGCTTCCACTCTTGGTTCCACCTAGTTGGCAGCAACTGCAAACAAGTGTCATCATACCTTACTAAATACAGTTGAGTAATTCAGT
>NW_024811666.1:0-2722 GCF_019175285.1 Sceloporus undulatus | reverse complement strand
TATTTTAAATTGACTCACTTGTATTATCTCTTGTTTATTAGAATGGCCTTTAAAAAATATAGAACACTTCAAGTAATGAAGTCCATTACCATTCCTCTACCTACCCCGTCCATCAGATTGATATTTTACCATCTGATTTGCCTTATTGGCAAAGAGGCTAGTATTTTCTGGGGAAGATTTTATATTCTTGTTCAGGCATTCTGACCACGAGGGTAACCAAATATGTCCAGCTCCCCACTCCTATTCTGTGCCACCATTACTGTTCAGTATATCATTGGATGTCAATCAGTTGTTAGTTCATGGATGTCAATTAATTGTTTGCACCGTCTGGCTGACATAGTTTATAGGGAGAAGGCTTTGACTGAAGGGAGACACATATTTTGCAAATATGTTCACTAAACCCAGGAAATATTCAAATTTGCTGTTTTATATCACCTTATCTCATGCATGCACTACCACTGAGGTGAGAGAGAAAAGAGTATCTCATGAGATTTTGGAGATTAGAAGCCTGGGCCTAAACTGACACAAAAACATTGTCATGCAAAATGTACTGGAAATATATCACACCTATGAGGCTGAAATGATAATAGAGACATAAACGTACACATTTTCTATTCAGCATTTGAAAAATCTCCTGATACAGATTCCCAAAATCTGGTCCTCATCCAGTGAATTATGGATCCACAGCTGGTCCACAGAGTCTGGATTACAACAGCATGTAGATGGGAGGTCTTTTGAAGGAATCTGAGTTAGAAGGCTGGAGGGAACAAAAACTGGCCAAGGGTATTTATTTACGAGGGTATTTATTTAGAAAAGAAGAGTCAGTGGATTGTTATGGGTTCAAGTGAAAAAGTTTTAAATGCTTGTCTAATTTTTTTGAGTTTCAGTTACAGTCCTTGGTCTCCTGCTCTCCTTATACTGATCAGGGTGAAAAGAAAGGTACACAGAACATTAAACATGAAGGAACTAATCACAATATGGGGATAATTAGTATTTAAATCTCATGTAGGGCTACCAGTAGGAATGGCACAAGATGTTTAGGTGAAGGTGAAGGACTAGATCTTACCACCCACCCACCTCACATTCCACATACAAATGAGATCTGAACATATTGGGCCCAAAACACACAAGCCAAATAAACAACGTTCCAGGGGCTTTGGGGACATGGCATTCAAAGGACATGTGTTCCCAAACTGTCTGGAATTGCTCTGAGGCCACAAAGGGTGACACAAAGCTCACCTGAAAAGAAGGAGCAAAAAGCCACTCTTGCTGGCAGCTCATTTGGAGGGCGATGGCTGCTAGCTTCGGGACCACAACATCTGGTCTTTGATTGAGAGTTCCTGCATGGCAGGGGGTTGGATTGGATGGCCCTTGTGGTCTATTCCAACTCTACAATTCTGTGATTCTATGGTCGCTGCAGTCCTGGAGCAATTGAGACCAGAGCTGCCTGTGGTCATTCATTTTGTCCTATCTGCTTCACCCCATAGTTGGATTTTATTTGAACACAGATGACAAGGCAGGAGCATTCACTGCACCTAAGTGGACCAGACTAGTGGGGAGAGGACATAGTGCAGGTGATCCTAATGTACCAAATATATTTATCTTATCCAAGAGAGGACAATGGGTGGGGAACTGCATCTGCTGCCTTCCCTCAGTGGGGCCCACCTGGCCATAAAGAGAAAAGTCTATCAATATCTTATGGTCATGGTTGGATACAGACATTATTATTTAAGAAATTCTAATTCCCCATCTCACAGCCTCTTCTCAGATCTAAACATTCCACATAATAAGAGAAGACAGGTTACAGTGAAGAAGTTGTGGGAAAAAACACTTCACAGTGACAGTATGCATTGTGCTTTCTTTACTGTGTTCTACAATAATATGCAATTGCTCTTTGTTTCTTGCTGTGAGAAATTTAAGGCCTGTGAACTGTACTACAGGTTGTTTCTCCTTTATCTGAAATGCTTGGGACCAGAAACATTTTGGATTTTGAAATTTTTGAGATTTTGGAATATTTGCACATACATAGTGAGATATCTTGGAGATGGGACCCAAGTCTAAACATGAAATTTTCAATTCTGTTTCATATACACCTTATATTCATAGCCTGAAGGTAATTTTTATACACAATACTTTTAATAATTTTGTACATGAAACACAGTTTGTGTACATTGAACCATAAGAAAGCAAAAATGCCACTGTCTCAGCCACCCATGAAAGAAGGTTTGGATTTTGGAATTCCAGATAATGGAGAATTAAACTGTAGCACAGTTAGCAATCTCACCTTACGACTCTAGTCATAGGTATGGAAATGCATTTTCTTCTTCATGGTCATCTGTGAACTCATATATCTGGATCTTTTGCCTGTGTGGAGGTATAATCACAGATGAGTGATTCACAGATGATCACTCTTAAGAACTACACTTAAAGGGAGGCTGCTTATTTTTAAAAAAAAACAATGCTCAGTTTCAAGATACAGTAGTGCTGCCAAATGTTCAGAAATGCTTCAAAGCCAAATGTTCCATTTTAGACATTTTTTTTTAAAAAAAAGTCTGATATGGAAACTTTGAGATAGGCAGGACAAGCAATCTTGGCAATATCAGCTCAAATTCTTGGAGGGACTGAGAGCACTATTGACAATTTCCCTCCTCATAACTGTTGCTTGTAAAAGTAAGAATAGTTTACAGATTATCAGTTGTCAAAGTGAAAGTTTTCTTTATGG
>NW_024811665.1:0-2722 GCF_019175285.1 Sceloporus undulatus | reverse complement strand
GTCCCTGACTCTCTGGAGTCATACCAATTCGCTTGCAGGACCTTCGTCCGCCCCAACTCTCCTTAGTCATAGCGATTGGATGGCAGCTTGACCTCGATCCTCATACGTCCCAGACTCTCTGGAGTCATACGGATTGGATGGCAGCTTGACACCGATCCTCGTCTGTTCCTGACTCTCCAGAGCCAACTAGCTCCCAAGCTTATGTCGATCCTCTTTGGTCCCTGACTGTCTGGGATCATACTTACTGGCTTGCAGCTCAACATTCACCCTCTTTGGTCCCTGATTCTCTAGAGTAATACCAATTGGATGGCAGCCTGATATCGATACTCATCGGTCCCTGATTCTCCGGACTTATACTGACTGGATGACAGTCCGCTGTCGACTCTCATCAGTCCCTGACTCTTTGGAGTGATACCAATTGGATAGCAGTCTGACACCAACCCTTGTTGGTCCCTGACATTCCGAAGTCATACCAATGGTCTTGCAACCGGACTTCGATCCTCATCAGTCCCATCTGACTTGGTCCCTGACTCTGCGAGGTGAACCTAATTGATTCAGATATTCATCTGTCCATGACGTTCCAGAGTCATACCGATTGGCTTGCAGCCTGACATTTACTGTCATCGGTTCCTGACTCTGTAGTCATACCAACTGGAAGGCAGCCTGACTTCGAACCTCGATGGCTCCTGACTCTCCTGGGTCATACCAATTGGACAGGTGCCTAATTTTGATATTCATGATGTTCCACAGTTGTACCAATTGGCTTGCAGCCTGACATTCACCCTTATCGGTCGCTGACTCTCTGGAGTCTTACCGATTGCATGGCAGCCTGACCTCGACTCTCATCAGTCGATGACTCTCCTGGGTCATACCAATTGGATAGGGGCCCCCTTAATATATTAATCCGTACATGACGTTCCAGTGTCGTACCGATTGGCTTGCAGCCTGACATTCACCCTCAACAGTCGCTGACTCTCTGGAATCTTATGGATTGGATGGCAGCCTGACCTCGACCCTCGTCGGTCCCTGACTCTCCGGGGTCATACCATTTCGATAGGTGCCCAGTTTCGATATTTATGACGTTCCAGAGTCCTACCTATTCGCTTGCAGTGTGACATTCCCTCTCATCGGTACCTGACTCTCTGGACCCTTACTGGTTGCATGGCAACCTGACTTCAAACCTCATCGGTCCCTGACTCTCCTGGGTCATACCAATTGGATAGGCCCCCGATTACGATAGTGATCCGTCCATGACATTCCAGAGTCGTACCGAATGGCTTGCAGCCTGACATTCACCCTCATCGGTCCCTGACTCTCTGGAGTCTTATGGATTGGATGGAACTCTGACATTCACCCTCGTCGGTCCCTGATTCTCCTGGGTCATACTAATTAGATAGGTGCTCGATTTCGATATTCATCAGTCCATAACATTCCAGATTCGTACTAATTGGCTTGCATCCTGACTTTCAACCTCATCAGTCCCTGACTCTCTGGAGTCTTACCGATTGGATGGCAGCCTGACCTCGAACCTCTTCGGTCCCTGACTCTCCTGGGTCATACCAATTGGATAGGGGCCCGCTTAATATATTAATCCGTCCATGATGTTCCAGAGTCGTACCGACTGGCTTGCAGCCTGACATCCACCCTCATCAGTCCCTGACTCTCTGGAGTCTTATGGATTGGATGGGAGCCTCACCTCGACCCTCGTCGGACCCTGACTCTCTTGGGTCATACCAATAGGATAGGTGACCAATTTCGATATGCATGACGTTCCAGAGTCATACCGAATGGCTTGCAGCCTGACATTCACCCTCATTGGTCCCTGACTCTCTGGAGTCATACCGATTGGATGGCAGCCTGAAATCGAACCTCGTCGATTCCTGACTCTTGTGGCTTGTACCAATTGTATACATGCCCGATTTCGATATTCATGACGTTCCATAGTCATGCCGATTGGATGGCAGCCTCAAGTTCACCCTCATATGTCCCTGACTGTCTCGGGTCATATCGACTGAATGGCAGCCTGACATCGACCCTCGTCGGTCCCTGACTCTCCTGGGTCATAGCAATTGGAGAGGTGCCCGATTTTGATATTCATCCGTCCATGACGTTCCAGTGTCGTACCAATTGGCTTGCAGCCTGACACTCACCCTCATCGGTCCGTGACACTCTGGAGTCTCACGGATAAGATGGCAGCTTGACATTCACCCTCGTCGGTCCATGACTCTCCTGGGTCATAGTAATTGTATTACGTGCCCGATTTCGATATTCAGGACGTTCCAGAGTTTTACTGATTGGATGACAGCCTGACCTCGAAACTCGTCGGTCCCTGACTGTCATGGGTCATACCAATTGGATAAGTGCCGATATCCATATTCATGACGTTCCAGAGTCGTACCGATTGGCTTGCAGCCTGACATTCACCATCATCCGTCTAGAGTCTTACGGATTGGATGGCAGCGTATCCTCGAAACTCGCTGGACTCTTGACTGTCCTGGGTCATACCAGTTGGATAGGTGACCAATTTCGATATACATCCGTCCATGACGTTCCAGAGTCATAACAATTGGATGGCAGCCTGAATTCGAAACTCGTCGATTCCTGACTCTCCTGGGTCTTACCAATTGTATACGTGCCCGATTTCGATATTCATGACGTTTCATAGTCATGCCGATTGACTTGCAGCCTCAAATTCACCCTCATATGTCCCTGACTCTCTGGG
>NW_024811664.1:0-2722 GCF_019175285.1 Sceloporus undulatus | reverse complement strand
ATGTAAGTAATTGATACGCTCAAGCTGTGGTTTACCTAAGTATGAATTAAGATGGATTTCTTTTTATGCAAAAATTTAATAAAGATTATAAAAAAAAAAAAAAAAAGACAAACAAATGGATCCTAGAACAGATCAAGCCCAAACTCTCCCAGGAGGCCAGGATGACTCAATTGAAGCTGTCATACTTCAGCCACATCATGTGAAGGAAAGATTCATTAGAAAATACAGTTATGTTAGGAAAAGTGGGAGGCAGTGAAAAGAGAGGGCAACCGCTAGCCAGATGGCTGGATTGAACCAGAGAGGCCACCGGCCTGAATTTGCAGGACCTGGGCATAGAGGTAGAGGATATGGGGTCTTGGAAATGTCTCATCCACAGGACTGGCATGACTCAAGGATGACTCAAGGGCAGCTAGGTGCACCCAGAAACAAAGGAAATGGATATGCGTGAAAAAATTTAGGACCCATACAGACAGGCCAAAATAAAGCTGCTTTGGGTCACTTTGGAGGTATGCTATTTAAATGATGCATGTGTCCCAAGAGGCCGGAAGCCACGGCAAAGCCATGCTCTAGTCCTAAGAACTGGAGAGCAGCTTTGGGGCAGCTTCTGGCCTCTTAGGACGCATGCATCATTTAAACAGCATACCTCCAAAGTGACCCAAAGCAGCTTTATTTTGGCCTGTCTGTATGGGCCCATAGTTTGCAAAGGCAGTACAAGAGCTGTAGTGTGTGTGTAGAAATAACATTGTGTAATATTAGGAACGTCTGGGTTTTCCATTTTCATGGGTGGAAATGCACAGAGCTTTGCTAAATCTGCTGGCCGCAAGGGTGATTTTTGCCTGACAGAAGAAGAGACATTCTGGGAAGGGAGCTGGAATGCAAAAAAGAAAAAAAAATTATTCCTTGGTAGCAATCATTCCACATTGCAAATCTGCACTAATGAATGCAAATCTATACGACGTGAAGTGAAATCGCCTAGTGGAGATGTCTTTTTCTTCTGTTATGCTGCACTCTGTAGACAGAAATGAATTGCAGAAGAGCATTCCTATGAATCTTCATAATCTGGGAAATTTGGAGCATAGAGTTGGAAGGGGCCTCATGGGCAATAGAGTCCAGCCCTGTTGCTCAGTGCAGGGTGTCCATCTAAAACCTTTGATGGACTTTAGTTCTCACAATTCCTGTGGGGCTTTTTAGAGCTGAAGCCCAAAACAAATGGAAGACCAAAGGTTCTATAGGCTTCTCTTGACCAAGTAGCTGTCCATCTCTTTCTGACAATGTCCAGAGAAGGTGACCTCACCACCGCAACTGATTCCATTGCCAGCCTGCTCTTATAGTCAAGACGTTCCTTCTAATGTTAAATTGAGACCTACCCTTTGGTAACTTCAAACTATTAGACTTGGTCTGGAGAAACAAAAAAAACAGACCAGTCCTCTCTGTGGAAGCCCTTGATATATTTAAAAAGTGTGATCATGTCACCCCCTCTGTCTTTTCTTCACCAGATCCTTCAACCTTTCCTTATGTGCCTGCTTCTCCATGGCTTGTACTGTCATCTTTGGACCGATAAATAATAATAAATAAATGTTATCCCCATTAAAAGCATTTTAATGGGAAGCAGGTGAATGTCACAGCCCGTTTCTGTATGTTATTACCTGCCTTGATCCAATACAGGGATAGGTGGGATACAAATAATAATAATAATAATAATAATAATAATAATAATAATAATTATTATTATTATTATTATTATTATTAAAAGGTAGGTGTTTGAAGTGCAGTGGTGTCGCCCACCCCACTTAGGGGGTCTCCTGGTGCAGTCTGCACCCCTGTAGTGATGCCACTGAATAAGGGAATTGGAACAAAGATAGTTTGCAACAAGTAAAGCACTGTGCATAATGTAACTGCATAATTTCAGAACCAACTGTGAAAAGATACTAACTCAAGTTCTGTCTGTAAATAAAGTTTATAATTCTTCTTGTTTACAGAGGAGTGGCTTGAGGTAATTTATAACTAAAAACATCACAAGCACGCTGCCAGAAATATTAAAACACTTGACAGATAAAGATACTGGGAACTCATCCCTGAGTCACTTATTAAGTGAGTGGACTAGGAAATGAATTGGGACCAGTAAAAGGACCAAGGGTTAAAGGAATATTTTTGAGGGAAGAAAAGCCTCAGACTATATTTTAAGGAAAGAAGAACCCTATGGGCCTAGAGGTCACAGTAACCAACATATCTCAACAGAGATGGAAAACAAAATGATGGTTGGAAACGATCAATAGTCATCCCCATCCACAAAAAGGAGACACAAAAGACTGCAGCAACTATAGGACCATAGGACTGATCTCCCACGCAAGCAAAATTATGTTCAAAGTTCTGCAACATATACTCCAACCATACATGGAGAGAGAAATCCCAGAGGTCCAAGTGGGATTCAGAAAAGGAAGAGGCAATAAGGACCACATGGCAAACATATGATGGCTAATGGAATGCACAAAGGAATTGCAATAGAAAGCATGTGCTTTATAGACTATAGCAAAGCCTTTGGCTGCCTAAATCATGAAAGGCTATAGAACATCCTTAGAGACATTGGGAGAGCCAAACATCTGATAGTCCTGATGAGGGATCTGTACTCAGGACAAGAGGCTACTGTCAGAACAAAACATGGAGAAACAGAATGGTTCCCATTTGGCAAAGGGGTCAGACAAGGCTGTATCTTATCACCCTA
>NW_024811663.1:507-2722 GCF_019175285.1 Sceloporus undulatus | reverse complement strand
TTCACTTTTGGACTGGAGTGATAAAGAGATTTGGGAAACAGTGACTACACTTAAAGCATCCACAAATAGATGGACTTTACAATCCTGTCTGCGACTGGAGATACTTCTTGCAAATGGAGCATGTTTCCTTTGAGATTGTAAGGAATCTATTTCGCTGTGAATAATGTCTGGAGACCTCATTGAATACTAGAAGGCAGGAGACCTCCAGAAAAAGAAGGAAGAGGAGATACGGCTTAGGCATAGAAGGAGATTTCTCTATGGCTTGTTAGGAAAGAACGTGAATTGTATGTCTGTGTTTCCATTTGATATATGACTTCTTTGTAAAATCTAATAAAGAAAATATTTAAAAAAGAAAAGAAGGAAGAAGAGGATGAAGGAGAAGAGGAAAGAGGAGGAAGGAAAGCATGAGGAGGAGGAAGAGGAAAGAGGAGGAAGGAGAGAAAGGAGGAGAAAAGAGGAAAGAGGAGGAAGGAAAGCATGAGGAGGAAGGAGAGAAAGGAGGAGAAAAGAGAGGAAAGAGGAGGAAGGAGATGAAGGGAAGAGGAAGAGGGAAAGGAAAGAGGGAAAGGAAAGAGGGAGAAGAAAGAGGAAGAAGGAAAGCATGAGGAGGGAGGAGAGGAAAGAGGGGGAAGGAGAGAAAGGAGGAGAAAAGAGAGGAAAGAGGAGGAAGGAGATGAAGGGAAGGAAAGAGGGAGAGGAAAGAGGAAGAGGGAGAGGAAAGAGGAAGAGGAAAGAGGGAGAGAAAAGAGGAAGAGGGGAGAGGGAGAGGAAAGAGGGAAAGGGAAGAGGAAGAGGAAAAAGGGAGAGGAAAGAGGGAAAGGGAAGAGGAAGAGGGAAAAGGGAGAGGAAAGAGGGAGAGGAAAGAGGAAAGAGGAGGAAGGGGGGGAAGCAGGTGCTTAGGGGAGCCCGGCCAACTGACCAGCAGTGGCAGGATAGAAGGGCATGGTGGGCAGGGGCTGCTGGGAGATGTAGTGCTCTCTTCCTGGCTTTGGGTGCTAGCTCTCCCCTCGTCTTCTGCATTGCAGAGCTGCGTCCCGTCACTTGAACCCGGGACAAGCAGCTCGACCTGGACGGGACATTTTCAGCCCGGGTGGAACCGGTGGGATTGTCCCGCCCCAAAGGGGGAAATGTCCGCATCCAACGTCCACGTGGCACAGTGAGGAAAGACGTGATGGAATCTTCTCTCCTTGGCCAGAGGCAGCAGAGAGTCCTAAGATGACGAGGGTCCTTTGGGCACCCTTTGGCTCTTGTGGAGGGGTGCCAGGTATGCCAGTTTTATTTCCCCAGGTTTCTAGGGCTTCTTCGAAGGCCCTGGGCAGCTGGCATCCCCTGGGCTTGAGATACCCGGCTTTGTTGGCTTCTGCGTGGTCTCTCCACAGCCGCCACGTCCTAGTCAGAGGCCACTTGCGCTCTTGGCCTTCCTCCTCTCTGGCCAGCTGCCACCTCCTGCTTAGGGATTTGGGGCAGGTGGGGCTGGACCCTGCTGAAAAAGTCCTCCATTACTTGGAGCACGGAGGCCAAGGCTTGTCGCTGTCTTTGCCCTCACGCGTCTTCACCTGGACTCCGCTCTTAAAGTCCTCCAGGGCTTGAGATATAGACAGCAAATTCTGCCTGTTTTCCCGGTGTTCCGCCATGTTGATGGGCCAAGGCTGAGCGAAGAGAGGCACCTGGGAGAATGAAAATGGTGTCATACTCTGCTCTCAGAACATGGACATGGTTTCTGACTCAGGGTCAGAAATGGTGGACCTGCGACTGAAGGAGTGGACATGCCGGGAGCAGCCTCTGATGCACTGGACATGACTAAACTTACAACTGAAGCAGCGGACCTGCTGGGACCTAATGCTGAAGGAGTGGACATGCAAGGGCATGATGGGACCTGATGCTGAAGGAAGGAGTGGTCATGCCAGGGCATGATGGGACCTGCGACTGAAGAGGTGGGCATGCTAGGACCAGTCTGTGATGCAATGGACATGACTGGACTTGCAACTGAAGCCAGTAGACATGGACTTACCGTGGCATCTGATTCTTGAACCAATTCCAGGTACCAGTTCAAAACAAAAAACACACGTGATTCCCACTATGTTTGCGCCGGTTCCAGGAATCAGTTTGGGAATCGGCAAGTGGCGAGGGGAAGCTTGATGGCTCATCCTGTCACTGGCTTCTCCTGGCCCCAAAATCCCCAGTCCAGCCTCCTTACCAGCTTCTTTGGCCTCTG
>NW_024811663.1:0-407 GCF_019175285.1 Sceloporus undulatus | reverse complement strand
GGGGGGGGGGGGGGGGGGGGGGGGGGATTTAAAATAAGGCGCATGGAAGCCAGTCAGTGGCCAAAGAAGCCAGTAAGGAGGCTGGACCTATGATTTGGGGGCCAGGAGAGGCCGTGGGCCAGGCTGCCGGCAGGAACCAGGGCAGATTCAAATCTGATTCGAACTCGCCTGGTTCCCACTTAGGCTGAATCGGTTTATTTCAATCCAGCCCAAAAAACACTGCAAAAACCCAGGATCTTTTTGATGCTGGTTAAATGGGCAAAAATGGTCAAACTGCCTGGCCCCCCTTTCTGAATCGATTTCTAGAATCGGATTCAGTGGGAACCTTTAACCCAGGTCCCGATCCCGATTTAAACGTCATGGGAACAAGGCCCAGGGACTTGCAATTGAAGCAGTGGACAATATGC
>NW_024811662.1:0-2722 GCF_019175285.1 Sceloporus undulatus | reverse complement strand
TAAAAAGATGTAAGACAGCAGCCTCCCTATCTTCCTTCTCTCTTGAAATCAGGAGGACTCTTCAGTTGGAAATGCTAGTCAGCCCAACGGAGAGATCAAGAAAAACAGACCTAGAGGTGACCTCTGAACCTAAGCAGTGGTCGGATTTAAAACCAAACCCAGATCAAACCAACGGGTAAAGATTTCCAGAAGAGCCACCTCTGTCTCTGAAGTATTTCTCATGCCCAACTGCCAATTAGAATGCCCACGAAGGAAAGGTTAGTTGGAACTGCCAGAGCACTGTTGAGTAAGCGTCATTCATGACCTCAGAGGTCAGGATTTAAAGGCATATTCCTCTTTCTCCCAAAGGCCTCTTTCAAACATGTCATCAAGGCAAAGGGGAGACATGATCACAGCAATAGAGAAGCAGTCATTGTGGCTGTCTTGCTGCTGGCCTGGTAGTTCCCCCAAAGCCCAAAGGAAGAAAGGTTGGAGGCAAGGATCGGGAGTGCATGGCTTTTGAAGATGTTGCTGGACTGCTCACACCAATCTGCCCAGGCCCTGATTGAAGAATGATGGGAATAGCAGTCCAGAAACTATGGGGATGGCTATGCATTCCTATTCCTAGGTTGGGGACTGTGTGTTTCAGGTGGGGATTTGTGGCCAGAAAGACCGGAATTTGAATTAAAAATTGAGCAAACGCCACAGCCCATTTCTGCCAAAAGGAAAATTTCTCTTTAGATCTATGGGAGACCGGAGAATAGCCCATGGGGCTCTGCAGCCCTCTGATTCTGGGAGTTTATTTGCCACCTTCTTGGCAAGTGATCATGGGCGAAGTGGAGGATAGGAGGTTGTGAAATTGCTCCACTACATAAGAAACCTGTTTTGTGGATTTCGGATGTTACTGTACTTTGCTATATGGCCAACATGGCTACCCCTGAATATGTTTCTGGTCTAAAACAGTATTCAAAAACTGAAAAGATTCCAAAGATTATTTCATTTTGGAAATCTGGGCAAAATGTGCACATTTTTGGGTGCAGAAAACAGCATTTTCTGAATAATTCAGGGTTTCCTAACGTGTCAGAAAAAACATTTGTCAAGTATTTTTTCAATAATCTTTCCCTCCTTAGTAGCATTGCATCAAATCCATACAGGATGCCAAAGAGTATTTTGTAAAGTATCACAGCAAATTAGGGTAGAATCCAGCCAGTTGGGTGTTGTTTATTTGGGGAAAAGGCATAGAATGGACTATACCTAAGAGTTTATGATGAGGCCAGGTAGGAGATAGATACACAGTTTCTGCTTGCTGCAATTCCATGTAAGTACCTGCTGCAAAGTAGTGGAACCTAGATAATAATTTAAAAAGAAATGACCAAAGTGCGATGTAGCAGAACAAGATTTAGAGAATGAACCATCTTCTGAAAAAGCGTTGGGAACTTTTTTTCTCTCCACAAGAGTGAAAATAGAATTTTCAGAGGCATGGCCTTCTCTGGCCCACATCAAAGGAAGCTACAAAACAAATTTCTCATTCCATTATTTGCTATTTGCTCATGACAATAATTTGCAGAATAGCAATAATTTTGAGAGGACGAGGAATCCAAATAACTGTGCACTAGGTAGAAAAATAAAAGAGATATGAAAGTACTTTGAGAAATATTTCCCCTCAAAAGACTTTTCATGTTGTTATTGGCTACTAAATTATGCAGACTTCTGTGAGCATTGCAAGTGACCAGCAAGTTACTATCACAAATTGCTTTGATGTCACATATATTGCATCCTGCAAATCAAAATGTATTCTAGTTTAATAACTTTGTTGAGTTCATCTACCAGATGGAAAGAGAGGGGCGGGAGTATAGCAGCAGTTGGAATATGTAATGAACATCACCATTTTAATGCATTTGGGAAATGTGCAGTGGCAGAGACTAGCCAGATCAAAACAGTTTGATAGGTTATGATAAACATCATATTCAATAAATATCTGGAGAAATGTGTCTTGGGTGGGTTGGCTTAACAACAAAGTTTACTCATTATTCAGAAATGTACAGTACTAGGGAATTATTAAAAGACTTGTTAAAATTACTAGGAACTCTTTAGAACAGAAACAGTACCTTCTTCAAATTCTTCATGTGATCCAATCTATGTAGTACTTGGAATGAGAATGTAAGAAAAAAAACAGGCAACTATAGTCTTAAGACACGGTTGGACTGCAACTCCCATCATCTTTGACCATTTCTTCTGCTGCCTATGGCTGATAGAAGCTGCAGTCTAACAACAGCTGGAGGAAACACACAAGTTTCATGTCTGTACAGTAAGAATCAGGTCCAAATCACACTGCATAAATAATCCAGTTTGAGATTCCTTTAATGATCTGGCTCAGTGCTAGGGAATCTTGGGAACTGTATTTTGTTGTGGCACCAGGGCTCTCTGACAAAAGTTAAATGTTTCACAAAACTACAGTTCCCAGAATTCCATAGCACTGAGTCGGGGTAGTTAAAGCAGTCTCAAACTGGATTTACTCTATGCAAAATTTGCACATGGTTGTTTTGCACAGAAAATATATTCTGCTGAGAAAGCATGTACCACACAGAAAATAATAATTTTGTACACAAAATAATATTTCTGTGTTTTATTTCTGTGTTTATTTCTCTGCACAGAAAGTGCAGTTTCCTGTGCAAAACAAGCATGTAGAAATTTTGTGCAGAAGGGCCAAAACTGCAAAAATGATAATCTTTCCATGATTCTT
>NW_024811661.1:0-2723 GCF_019175285.1 Sceloporus undulatus | reverse complement strand
TAATAATAATAATAATAATAATTTTCAAAATTGCCTATTAAGTGTTATGAAGAACAAGTGCCAGGACTGGCTTTGGTGACATTCCAATCATTGTGATGTCCATCCCAGTGCTAGCTCAGAGATAATCTCACAAAATTCAGCAGGAGTAGGATTGCAGCCTCCTTAAATTGGTTATTCTCCTGATCTGGACTTAATACAATCCTAATGAGGGAAGTATTTAGTTTTATTGGTCACAAGGCAGACATTGATTTTAGCCATGTGGGGTGCAATTCTGCCAATGGCTGAAAACCAGACATGACCAGCAGAGCCACTCTAATTGGCTTGTGGATCCCTCCTTCTTCTCCCCATGAACAGTTTAAGCTTTGAAACAGAAATGGACTAAGTGTGGCTCAAAGGCTGCATGCAAACTCTCCAGCAAACTGAAAATTAGGACATAGGTGGCCAAGCAAAATTAGAGTGCGGTTGAGATGACAAAAATAATGAATGAGGAAAAACACATAGAAACTGCAACAATTTGTTTTTGCCTAAGCCTACAGGGAAGGGCAAGATACCACCTCTCTGCCCTGCTAAGTTAACTGAGTGCAAACTACTTTTGCAGTTTAATTTCAGCTTGTAAAAACTGAAGTAAGGGAAAAAGTGAGGCCCTATTCACACTATGGAAATAACCTGGTATGAAACCAGGTTATTTCCACAACGTTCCCACTGGCCCTGAATGCACCCAGCACCATTTGCGGGAGGTTTTTTTTTTTTTTAACAGAAAACCCTATTTAACTTGGTGTGTTTGACACTGGGTCCTTAAGTGCATCTTTTTAAAAGAGCCACAGTGATCTGGATCTTTGATAGTGTGGAACCTTCTTCCCCCGCGAGCAAGAGCCATCACTTCTTTAACCTGCTTCAAAACGGAGCTGAAGACCATCCTGTTCAGAGAAGCATTCCCAGGCATTGCATAATTGTCACTTGCCATTTGATGTTCTTTTGTTGTCTGTTTTATTGAATCATTTCCTGTGTTGCCATGTGTTTTATATGTATTATCCTACTAGATATCCCTTCCCCACCACCTTTCCCTTCTCCTTTTGTGTTGTGTCTTTTTAGACTGTAAGCCTGAGGGCAGGGAACGGTCCAATTAAAAAGATTGTGTGTAAATTTACAGCACTTTATAAATAAAGGTTAATAATAATAATAATAGTGTGAGTATGCTGCCGAATTGATCCAGATCACGCTGCATTGTTCCTGGAAATGGAGGTGCCTCCATTTTAAATTTATATGATGGCAAGTGTGAATGGCAAGAGGGTTAAAATGGCATGGAGAGATTCTGGAATGGAAAATGTAGTCGGAACATTGATCCAGTATCACATCACTGCAGAGATCCAGATCTGCTAGGAACAAAAAAGTGTGAATGCTTCCTAAAGTATTTTAAAAGCAGGTGAAAAAACGGGATGGAACTTTTCTTGCTAAATGGGGGCACTTGGAGTGTATGTGCATATAACCCTCCCCCCCAGGACTCTGGCATCCCCAAATAAAAAAACCTTTTTAGTTAGCCATCAACAACATAACAATACACAGATTAACATGGAAATCACTCCTCCTTACCCAGGGTCACACAGTGTGTGTGTGTGCGCGCACACACACACACACACACACACACACACACACACCCCTTGCTTCCATGCCAGTGTTCTCTGAAAATGCCAGCCACAGATGCTGACAAAACATCAGGAATAAACTCTTTTAGAACATTGCCACATAGCCTCAAAAAACTCACAAAAAGCTATTATGTATTGTCTTTTCTAATGAGTCACTCCTTTTCATGATGTGCCCCAAAATGACAGCCTGGCATCTAGGGAGAGTTCATGGTTTGCTCTAGGACCCATTTGTTTGCCTTTTTAGCTATATTAAGGTGTCATCTGTATACTCAACACTTTTCTTCAGCATTAATCTCAAATGAGTTGATTTTCTTTCTATCAGCTTTCTTCATTGTCCAGCTCTCACACCCATACATAGATATTGTAAATACAATAATATGAACAATTCTAACTGTAGTGATCATTTGTATATCTGTCAACTTCAGTATCTTGTCTAGTTCTTTCTTAGCTGCCCTTCCCAGTCCTAGCCTTTTCCTGATTTTTTAATTACAATTTCCATTCCAATCAGTGATCAATCCGATGCATGGGAAGTCCTTAACTATTTCTATTTCTTAATTGTTTACACTGAATTTGTGTAGATTCTGTGTGGTAATTATTTTTGTTTTCTTAATGTTCAGCAGTAAGACTGCCTTTGCACTTTTTTTCTTTGACTTTCCTTAGTAATTGTTCCAAGTCTATGGGATCAAACAGAATGGTAGCTTGGAGCAGCCTCTGGTCACTCCAGCTCCGGTTGCTCCCTGTTTGGCATGGGACTGCAGTAACCAGACGTTGTGGTCCCAAGGTGAGTGCTGCAGCTGTCCACAATGGTCTGCTGGCAAAGAGCACTTTTTTTGCACTCCTTTTGTGGTCAGCCTTGGCCTGTCTTAGGTGGCCGTGGTGCGGCTTCAGCCCAATCTAGGTGCATGTGTCATCAACATTTCAACATTTATATGAAACCGCTGGGAGAGATCATCCAGAGACATGGGGCGCGGGGTTATCAGTACGCTGATGACACCCAAATAGTCTTCTCTATGTCTCCAACTGATGCAGTGACTGGGGATGGCATCTCTCCTCTCGTGGCCTGTCTGGAGTCGGTAATGG
>NW_024811660.1:0-2723 GCF_019175285.1 Sceloporus undulatus | reverse complement strand
GAGGGAGGGAGGAAATAAGGAAGCAGGGAAAGAAAGAAAGGTGGAAGGGAGGGAGGAAAGAAAGAAACAAGGAAATAATAAAGGAAGGAAAGGAGGGAGGGAGGGAAAGAAATGAGGGAAGGATGAAGGAAGGGGATGCCTTGCCCCTTGGTAGGGTGACTAGCCTTTCCCTCCTTTTCCCAGACATGTCCCCCATCTTAGCCTTCCTGTCCAGGAGGAGGGATTTCACAATGTCCTCTATTTTGAGCATGGCTAAGAAGTGTGGATTTGCATTTTGCTTCCAGCTTTTATTTGGTCATGCCCCCCATTTTTAATGTCCTACATTTCACCTATATGTCCTACTTTTTACCTAAAACTATTGGTGACCCGAACAACCTTAGCCGATCTTAATTTCGGCCCCTAGCTCCTTCCAAGTTGGGCACCCCTGTTCTACTTCAATGAGATGGTACATTCACAGAGTTATGTGATGATTGTGCATTAGTGAACTGCAACACCATGCAACTGAATGTACAAATACAGTGGGCCCTCCACATTCACTGACATTAGGGGTTCAGGACCCCCATGAAAGTGGGAATCCACAAATAAAAGAAACCACATCTCTAGGTTCTCCAGTGCAACTCTATAGTCAATATCGCCTGGAGTTTGACCATAGGACTGTGCTGGAGGACCTACAAATGCCTAGAAAAGTGTTTTCTCTAGTAATTTCTAGGTCCTTCAGAACAACATCTGGTGGATGTTGATCACAGAGTCATGCTGGAGGACAGAGAGATTCCTAGAGGGAACATATTAACCAAATCTGTGAATAATCGAATCTGCAAAAGTTAAAGTCGCAAATGCGGAGGGCCGACTGTACATGTGAAATGTACATTAGCAATCTATGCTGCATATTTGCATGCACAACAGGCAATGCACAATGTGCACTGCATGGCACTATATGTACAATGGCACCACATGTTGAGCTCTAGTTCTGCCACGTTCAACTGAATACAGATGCTACACTACTGCCAAAAAATTACAATCCCATGCATAAGAGAACTAACTGCTGTACATTAGAAGGATGCCAGTCATTATTTATATTCCTCCTTTTCCATCAAACTGGGACTCAGCATACCTTACAAATTAAAACAAGTACAATGTAGTTACAGAGCCAGTGTGGCTTAGTGGTTTGAGAATTGAACTAGGAATCTGGAGGGTTCGATTTCCGTTCAGCCATAAAACCCACTGACCATGGGCAAGTCATGCTCTCTCAGCCTCCGGGGAAAGCAAGAGCCTTTGAACAAATTTTGCCAAGAAAGCTCCATGATAAGTTTGCCTTATGGTTGCCCTAAGTTGGAAACGACTTGAAGGCACACAAAACACACACAGAGAAAGACAATATAGATAAATTATACAAAAAAGAAATGTTAAAATGGAATCCAACTATGGTGCAGTACAGACCACCGAAAAACGGTGTCCTGCTGGCACCTGTTTTTCCTCTGGAGGGAAGCCGCAGCTGCCAAACCACGTGGCTTCCCTCCGGCAAAAAAGAACCTGCAAAAAGCGGGTTTTTTTAAAGTTACAGGGACGGTGTAACAAGTGCACCACTGGCGCACTCATTACGTAAGCACCGCATGGCAATGTGTGGATGCCATGTGGTGCTTACGTAATAATGGTGCCACCCATGTACACAGGTTGCTGCCATTATTACGCCGCCACCACATACTAAGGTTGTTCTGCCCCCGCATAACCCTAGTACATGGCCAGGCCAGCGCAAAACACCGGTCTGGACCACGCCTATGAACCAAATTGAAGACAGTTTAAAAATACAATTTAAAAGGTTTAAAAGCAGTTTGAGAACAGTACAGCTAAAAGAGGAGTACAGTGTACTCTTTAAAACACATTCTTTAAAAATATTAAGTTCTCAAAAGCTTGTCACATGAAAAAAAAATTGCCTGCCAATGGAAAGACAGCAGAAAGAAGGCCATCCAATGGCCATACTGTATAAAAGATTCTGAATTTTGTAGTCCCAAAGAGTAACTTTTTCAAATCTGCTCAGTCTGGCAACGATTTGTAGGAGTTGGAGACCGACACTGTCTGAGGGGCTACAACCAACATCTATCCAAACGTTGTCCTGTAGTCAGCTTAGAGGTAACCACATCATAGCATGGTGACCGAAAGATATAGCAAAGTCTTAATTTAGGAGGGAAGGAAGGAGCTAGCTTACTCCATACCCTTCAAATGTTCCAATTTTGCTGAAACAGTACCAATTATTCTTCTGTTGTTCCACATTTCCAGCTGCTTTTAAAATGTCACAGTTTCTTGCTCCTCATTCCACTTTTCCCCTTTGGCTTTAGCTTGCTTCAATTACTGCAAACTGAGGTTATAGTGCAAAAGTGATTTGTGCTCCATTAACTCAATGGGAGAGGGGGAGATAAAAGGAAGGGGATGAATCTTGCTCTTCCCAGTAGGCTCAAGCAAAAGCAAACAGCTGCAGCCTCTCCTAACTTAGGCCCGTTACAGATGGGCCTTAAAGTACGTGCTGAGCACATACTAGGGTTAGGAAGCGGCGGCGCTTCCGCACACCCCCAACCCTAGTACGTGCTCAGCACGTACAAAATGGCGGCGGCCGTTCCACATGGCCACCACCATGACTACGTCACAACCGCACCGCCTCCAAACGAGGCGCCGCGGTTGTTGCGTAGTGGGGCTGCGCGAGGGCGCTTAGTGCGCCCTTTCTGCGGTCC
>NW_024811659.1:0-2723 GCF_019175285.1 Sceloporus undulatus | reverse complement strand
AAAAAACATTTGTAACCCGGAACAATTATTTCCTATGGGATTTTTTCGTATCCCGGAAATTTCGTAACCTGGGTATTTCGTATCTCGAGGTACCACTGTACATAACAATAGCGGTGACAACTGGAAACAAACATCCAAAGGCTATTAGACCAAGGGGGCTTCAGTTGCCTAGTGGTGGAGGAGGAGGTGGAGGAGGAGGAGGAGGAGTTCCTACCCCATGGCTTGGGTGATTTCTTCACCAACTCCTCTACCTCTGAGAGCAGCTCCAGAACATCTCCTGCTTGATCTAGATTGGCTGCCAAAGAGTTAAGTTGGGCAGTTATCCAGGGTGTGTGTGCTGGTTGTGGATGTCAGTGATTGTGTATCCCCCTCCCCACCCCACAAGGACTCAAGGAAGGAATGAGCAAACGTCTGTCTTCCTGCCACCCAAATATTTTTCATTAGAAGTTGAATTCACTCTTGGTGATGCTGCCCATCTTTACCACCATAGTGCAGAAAAAAGGAGAGATCCACCAAGGCATCTCTTCCTCTGTTGTAATCTGGGCTAGAACACAGGTCCCTCCCCCACATAAAACACGAGCCTCTAAACTAGCCATGGGGAAACATTGTACACCAGGGGTTTTTGACTTCAACTCCTAGAAGCCACAACCAACATTGTCAATGGTAAGAGAGTGTGGACGAAGTAGTCCAAAGTATCTAGAGGTTGAAAGGGTAAATGAGTTCTATTAATTCATCCTTGATTTAGAACTTCCAAGAACTAGGGGGACCTCCAAACACCTTTGCTTCTCTTGTCTTGTCCCCATCGCTGGAAGACAGGAGACAAATTGCCATAAGACAAGTCAAAAGCACCCCTCTCAGCTAGACTGGGGTAGGCAGTTTTCTTGGATTGGGGGCCAGTTTTCATCCCATGACCCATCAGAGGTCACAACAACACATCTGAGGTCACAATTTTGGGGCATTTTCTGAAATTGGCGGTGGAGTTTTTTTTCTGGGAATGCATGAGGTAAATTGGCACATTTGCAGGTGGTTGAATCAGGGAGTGTACAGATGAAAATTGTGCCCCAAACTGACCTGAAATTGGACTTTTGGTGGGGTCTGCAGGAGAATTTGGGGGATAATAAAAATGGGATTTGAGGGATAACTGTGGGCTGAAGATGCATTTTCTCAACTCCTTAAGACAGAGCATTTGATTGGAGGAAAGCTAGCAAATTCACCATTAAATTTACAGTTAAACTTAAAAATGAAAAGTGACAAATTGTCAGGATTATGGTCCAGACATGGGCCTGCCATGCTTAATTGCTGTGGTTGAATTTATGTGTGTAAATGTGGGATGATGGGATATGGTGTTGTATTAGGGATACTGGGAGAACTATAGATTGTGTATCACACCCTGGGATAATGCACAGTTATGTGGGGAGGAAGTATGAATTACCAATTACTAAGGTAATTCTTGTGAGAATCCATAGCTTGGTACAGAAGGAAAATAAAAATGGATTAGACCTGGCAAAAAGAGTATGTTCTGCATGGTTGACAAATGAGATGAAGGCATTTGTAATGGTTAAGTTGTTTGAATTCTATGTCCACTGTATTGTTGTGTACCTTCGAGTCATTTCTGACATACAGTGACCCTAAGGAGAACCTATTCTGTGGCCTCCAGAAGGCAGTGTGGGTGTGCTATTTCTACTGCCCTATTGTTATGTGTTTTCGAGTTAGTTCTGACTTATGCAACCCTAAGGCAAATCTATCATGAGCTTTTCTAAGAGAGTGTGTGATTCTCCTAAGGTCACCTAGTGGGTTTCTATGCCTGAGTGGGAATTTGAACTCTGATCTCCAGAGTCCAACTCCTATGCTAAACCACTGCTGGCTCTAAATTTACTGTACAAATGGGTGAAAATCCTCAATCCTGACAACACCTGTGTATTGTGATAATCTCTGTTTGTTGAATAAAGCTTTTCTGAAACAGCTTGTGTTCCTGAAGGCTTGTGTTCCTGAAGTGGAGTCAGCCTGTACATTACACAAATAATATAATGATCTTGTTACCTGTTACAAGCTACTTTTCCAGACATAACAAAGCACAATGATTGTGTGTAAGTGTGTGTGTGTGTGTGTGCGTTTGCGCATGCATATATATATATATATATATATATATATGGAAACAAAGTTGCTTTATCGGTTTTAGTTATATTTCAAATTTATCTTCTAAGGGGAAAGCATTTAAAGCATTTTTACAGATATTTTGACAGGCTATTTTTTGCCATTCCCAACAGAAAAGCAATGGATTACTTTCCTTTGAAAGTTTAAAGTTTTAAAAAAAACTTTTATTGAATTATGTTTAAAGTACAGTGATATTTTAATGCTGTAGTCTGCAGGGTTGTTTATGGTCAAAAGCAAAAGAGCAAGTACAGAATAAACATAACATAACCAAAGAAAATCTGTCATATTACTTCCTTAAACATTATAATAAATAACTGGAATGAATTACGTCTAAAAAGTATGTTTCCAAGTGCTACAGATAGCTATCACCCCCAGCACTAGAAGCACCTTTTGAGCCTGCTTCCAGGAACCTTGTGATGTGAAAAGCAGTAATAGGATATACAAGGAAGTCTTGTCTTGCAAGGGGCTCCACTAAACAGCTGAGGATGGATGTGCAGGCTGCATAGTGTATGTGTATGTGACTTCAGGTCATCTGTAGACTTATGTTGACCCCATTAATTTTATAGGAT
>NW_024811658.1:0-2723 GCF_019175285.1 Sceloporus undulatus | reverse complement strand
TGGGTGTGGAGGATGCGGATTACACTGGGTGACACCCTAGGAGGGGGATGACACATGGTTAGTCCCCCCACCATGCCCCACACTCCATCCCTCTGTTCTAGGCCAGAGGTATTTTGACAAGGCCATGCCCATGGGGTGTTCAGTCAGCTGCACAGCCTTTGAGACTTTCAGCTCCTTCCTTGAGTGGGAGATCAAGGGCAGAGACACCTCCCCCATGGTTATACACTACTTGGATGATTTCCTCTTCTTGAGTGAGGTGCAAAGTGATAACTGTGCCAAGCTCCTGCCTACTTTTCAGGACCTGGCTAGATTGCTGGGCATCTCTCCTGCCCCACTATGTCTCTTACATACCTGGGCATTTAGCTCGATATCGTGGCTGGATGTTGTGCTTGCCTGATGACAAACTCCATGTCCTGTGTAACAAATTAAAGACATGTTCTTGGCTAGCAAGGCCACCCTAAAAGATATCAGTCCTTACTAAGTCACCTCAATTTTCCATGTAGAGTGGTTGCACCGGGCAGGGCCTTTTGTGTTAGACTAGCAAGGATCACCACGGGGGTCCGGGCTGCCTATCACCACATCCACTTCACCAAGGGCATTAGGTAAGACCTGGCAGTTTGGGAGGGCTTCATTAGTCAATACAATGGGATTTCCTTTTGGCAGCTATCCTGAGATTTGGGCCAAGGCCTCCAGGTCCATTGGACGCAGAGGGGAGTCTGGGCTTTGACCTTTTCTTTCAAGTTCACTGGTGCTCACAGCGATGGCCGGAGCAGTGGGCATAAAGAGGGATCCCATGTGACCTTACATTCTTAGAGTTATTCCTCATTGTGGTAATGGTTCACATCTGGGAAGAGGCCTTTGCCAACAAGGCAGTTTGTTTTTGGTGCAACAAACAGGCAGTTGCCAAGATCCTCAACCGCGAGAACTCCAAGTGAGAGAGGGTCATGCAGCTAGTTAGGCATTTTGTACTCTGCTGTTTGAGGAGAACATTACCTTCAAGGCATGTTTATTCCTGGCCTAGAAAATAATGTTGCAGATGCTCTTGCTTGTTTGCAGGAGGCCAAATTCCACCAGCTGGCACCCAGAGCAGATCCCTCTCCCACGCCTTTCCTGGAGGAGCTGTGGTAGGTTGGAAAGCTGATTTGATACAGGGAGTCCTGTCCAGCCACCCCTAGAGCCTACCAAAGAGCCATGTCCAAACTGGGGGCCTTTTTCGGGGTGGCTAATATCTGGGCCCACTGGCCAAATGGCCTCACACTGTGCTAAGGTTTTTAGTTTGGGTAAGAGATCAGGGCATCTCACCTCAGACCATGATGGTACACTTGGCTGGGATCTCCTTCTTCTCCAAAGCCAGAGGGTATAGGGACCCTTTGGTTAGGGGAACTTTGCATGGATTGAGGAGAACACATGTGGGTAACAGGGATGGGAGAAGGCCCATTTGTTTAAAACTGTTCAGCAAGATCTCGAATCTGTCTGCTCTTCTAGGCTGCTTTTGTCATTGCTTTCTTTGGGGTGTTGAGAGTGGCCGATACTTCAGGACAGGCATTGCAGACTGGGGATGTGTCATTTCCTGGAAACAGTGTATGTTTAGGTCTTCGCAGGTCCAAATGTGACCAACATGGCAACGAATCTTCCATCATACTATGAAGGCTGCATGGCTCTCACCTGTGCCCAGTCCGGACCATGCAGAAGTATGTGGCAGCTCGCCCTCCAAAAGCGGCCCTCTTTTCATCCACTCTAATGGATCATTGCTTACACATTTCTAAGTGGTCTTGGCCTTGGCCTTGAAGAAAGTTGGGATGCCGCCAGAAGAATTTGGTGGACACTCTTTTCAAATTTGGGCAGATGCTTCTGCAGTGGAGTGCGGGCCATTGATAAACTTGATAAAAAGACTGGGCAGGTGGAAATCCAGGGCTATTGCGGGCTACATTTACTCGGGGAAGGATGCCTGTGTGGCTCTCGTTAGGAGGCTCACAGGGTTGGTGGAAGGCACTCCATTGGCGGGATGGCCTTCAGTGGCATTTGCATTCGTCTTGGATCTGTTGGGTATGGTTTCCAGAGCTACCACATCAATTCACCATAGCGGGACCACATCGATTCAGCATCCCCTGGTGATAGCAGGACCACATCGATTCAGCATCCCCTGGTGATAAGGGATAAAGATGTGAATACTGTATGCAAATAACCAGCTAGCTTAAGGCAGAGAGCACTGTTAACCTGTTAGCCCCTTTGTTATCCTGAAGCTTGGCCTTGACCAAGCAAATGGTGTTCATCAATCAATCAGGGATTGAAGGATGACAGAATCAGAACTCATGCATTGGAGACAATCCTAAATTATTGTTACTGTTGTTTTATAATAAAAGTTGCCACCTTTTTCTTCCAATTATTGGTGTCTGTGGTTTTCCTGTGGCAAGTCCCATCCATGACAAGTTATTATTCTGCCACATTTGCATCTGATTTTGGACTGCTTTTGGCCAGTTTTCGGTTGAAAAAAATCATGTGAACATTGGCAGTATTTTTTTTAAAAAAAATTAAAAAATAAAATGATATAAAGAAAAGATATTTATAGGTATCAAGGGGGCTTTGTGGGTTCAATATTGAATCAAAAGCACTGCAAGGAGGGACAAGGAGATCAAAGTCTCCACTGGTGTTGTTCACAGCTTCAAGGAAGACCCATGAACAGCCAGGTATATCTGGCCCATGGGAGATCAGTCTGAGCATTC
>NW_024811657.1:0-2723 GCF_019175285.1 Sceloporus undulatus | reverse complement strand
ACTCACCATTGTCACTCAAGTGACAGTCCCACTTCTTTCATCATTGCCAGCTCTCTGGTGAACCAGGGGACTCACTTAGCTCCACTTTGTGGGAGTGGATGTTTAAGGGCAATTGTGTCCTCCACCCTGGCCATTTTTCCATTCCTTTGATGAGCCAGGCCTTGACAGAATCAGCTGCCAAGACAACAGGAAACTCCCCAAGAATCCATCATCAGGAATCCATCAGGAATCCATCTGGATTCATAAGTCTCCTTATGTTATGCAGTGGGAATTGCTTCTGGGCCCAGGCATGGTGGAGCTGTGCCTGCTTCTTGCTCTCTCCTCCTGAGGTCAGGGTGGTAACAGTCAAGATGCAGAGAGAGACTTTCATCTGCTTCTGGGTCCAGGCATGGTGGAGCTTTGCTGGCCTTTTTTCCTCTCCTCCGAGGCCAGAGCACAATTAGTTGGAATAGAGTTCCGTTCATCTTTATTATGGTCATAGATCAGCACAGGTAAAAGAAAAAGAAGGTATTAACAAGTTTAAAACAAGATGAAAAAGCAGGTTAAAAACAGTACTTAGAATATGCTGGACTATGTCCGTAATAAAAATGAACGGAACTGAACTAAACTAAGGGGCTATACAGACCACTCCTTTGGGGCAGCATGCAGCTGCCCCTTTACTGGCCAGATCGACGCTGCAGCAACCGCATGCCACAGCACCAATCCGGCCTCTGTAGAGCACAAAAAGGAGCTGAAAAAGGGCTCCTTTTTGCGCTCTTGAAGGGGTGCCATAGCCGCTGCCATGTGGCGTGATTATGCCCTTTTGGCACTGCACCATTCGGATGGAGCACCAGAAGTGCATCATCTTGGTGCACTCCGTGTGGACCGGCATGTGCAAAAATGACGCCCTAATGGTGGGGTAACAACATCCAGCATGTGGATGCTGCGCCGTGGCTCCACCCACAGGCCAATGCTTTTTGGGGTCTGTACAGGGCCTCAGTTGGAATGGAGGGGAGGCCTTTCATCTGCATCAGAGTTAACAATATTCAAGGAGATTAATAGTGAAGAGGAGGGGGAGAGGCAAAGATGCTGACAACACATGACCACACAATTCCAGAACATCCACAAGGATAACTTACGATACCTAAGGACTAGCACTATACCAACAGTGTTGCATGCTTATTGATAGGTTTTTTTCATCAATGGCAAGATACCAGCTAATCATGCTTCTCTGGGGCAAGGCAGCAATGAGAGAGAGATGGTGTTGTGTAATAGGTATTGCCAAATGCTTTGTTATGCCACTTTTATAACAGTTTAATAGCTGCATATGATAAAGTCCTTTGTCTCCTTTGTTTGAAACCTATAGACCAAGCTGAGAGAGGAGCTTGGCTTGCCGTGTCAGGCTTAAGCATCTGTGTGATCAGACCCTGGGTTGCTGGTTTGGAAGATATGACTACAGCATGGTACTAGTTAGAGCTGTAGAGTTTATGGACAGTTTAAAGCATTTGTACCTCCTCCCTCTTCATCCATTCAAAGCAAAATAGCACACCGGTAGTTTTGCCCATTTGAAAGGATTGAGTGGGAATTATGTATTAGTTTGTTTGTGGGATTTAAAAACAAAATTTATAAAGCCTTTCTCCCAAAATGGGATCCGTTCTACATTCCATTTGGGTTTTTTTACTTGCTTCCCACCTTTCTCCCAGAACAGGGATTCAAACAGGCTCAGAGCAGGTTTTTAAAATACTACAGACAAAAATAGATAAATACGGGTTAAGGGGAAAAAACACAAAGAACGAAAGTTTTGATATTAAAACACAGTTTAAGAAGTTATACTGTAAAAAAGAAAGCAGTTTAGATTAAAAAGAATCTTAAAACACATCAGTGAAAATAGTATATTACTAACCTGTTTAAAACTCCTTTTTCAGTCGTCAGTAGCTTAGTGGCCCAAAGCAGCCTGGAAAGGGAAGTATCTTTGGACACTGAAGCCTTCCTTAACCTCAAGACTAACTGGCTGCTTAGCAGATAAAATGGTTAGCTAGTGAAAATCAACTATCAGCTTTAGGGCTGAGCTGATGTTGATGTCATAGACCCAAATGTAGGCAGAAGATGTCATTTCCCTGTGTTCCCCTTATAAGCATGTAACACACAGTGACCGGCAGTGTGGGATCACTTTATTATTTTGTGATGGACTGTTAATAAACTATCGTTTAATAAAGTTCAATCCATCTTCAGTGCTTTGTGTCTTCATTCTGAAGCATGACTGCATGGAAAGACACAAGAAGCTCTTCTTGATAATCAGCTGTTCCAAACTCCTGCTGCCATCAGGGAAATCATTCCTTCAGAGTAGGCTGACTGTGCCTTAGAAATCCTCTCTCACATCCAATGAATTTGAATTATTATGTGTTTTCAAATTAATGCTACACTCTAAAAAAGTCCCCAGCAATATTTCACATATAAATATAAGACATTCTTAAGAGTATATAGTGGGGCAGCAGGGCTGATACTCTAGGAAGGTAGAGGCAATGTTCTGTTTGGCTCCAGTATGCATCTCTATCAATGCAATTTATCTGGTATTATATGTGCAACATTCCACAAAACTGTAGCAAGTTTGCTGCTTGCAAGCTCCCTATGCAAGTAATATTACCTATAATAAATTACTTTTTGAAATAAGTACGGCATAATAATAAAAAAAAGCCGAACACATTGTTAAAATTATAATGTATCAAGTAAAGTAACATTTACTC
>NW_024811656.1:0-2723 GCF_019175285.1 Sceloporus undulatus | reverse complement strand
TTATGTTTAATGTTGTTTTGTCCATGTATTGCATTATGTATTATGTATTCTGTGGATATTTGAATGTATAAATGTGGATTGTTGATGTGTTTATGTATTTTATATTTGCTTTGGTGGAAATTAATAAATATATATTCAAAGATAAAACTGCCTATTTGCCAAAAATCCACGACAAACTTCAGGTAGATCAGAAAGTTTATTGTAAGGACTTGAGTGGAAGTATTTCTGCCACGTCTTTGTTGAAACTGAGGAGTTCCAAATAGAGACAGAACCTTACAATTCCCCAAACCCCTCCCTTTGAGTTGGTTCCCTACGTTTCAGCCTTTGATGTAGAATTTCTCCCTTTGGTCTGAAGAGGGAAAGGAGGGGGGGATTTTGGCCATTTGGTTCCTGGCTCTTCTACCAAGTAGAGATCTAAAGCTGTATGCATCTTTGGTTTCAGATTCCCAACAACCCCTCATAAGACTGCCTAACTACCATGCAGTACGTGACCATCCGGCTTAGTCCTCATGGCGGCATCCCCCCTATTCTCAAAGTGACTGTCTGTCTGTCTATCTATCTATCTATCTATCTATCTATCTATCTATCTATCTATCTGTTTTTCTATTTATCTATTTATCTCTATCTATCATCTATCTATCTATCTATCTATCTATCTATCTATCTATCTATCTATCTATCTCCCTATCTATATATCTATCTATACAAACCTCATGGCAGAATACACCCTGAATGCCTGACTGAAGGTGGATTCTGACAGGCCCTGCCTCCAGCGGAACCAGAGGCTGCAGGCGATGAGGAGAGGGACTCCTTGCCCAATGCATCGCTCACCTGGAGGGCCAGCACCAGGAAGGTAAGTCCCTCCACCTTCACAAAGGCCCCATTCCCACTCCTTCATTCGCCCTGGATAGAACTGGGCAGATCCGGTTGCCCCATATCGAATCTCCCTGTAAACAAGTTCCTACTACCCTTGACCTCATTCGGGGGAATTTACCCCCTGAACTTGATCCGATCGTGACCGGGGCTGAGTTCATATTTGCTGGCAGCAGGGAAGAGTCAGTTGTTTCCAAAAAGAAAGGGTCAATCGTCCGCTTTCAGAAAAACCGCGCTAAGGGGGATTTGCCCTGGATCTTTTGCACAAGCCCCTGATCGAGTTGTGTTAAAATCAGCGCAAGTGTGAACTTCCAACTTTTAAACCGGTTTGGGAACCGGGGTAAAATGTAGTCTGAATGGCCCCTACATTTAAGGGTGAAGGGAGCAAGAAACAACAAGCAAAGTCTAAACACTTCCTTTGACTATTGCAGCACTGGAGCGTGTCGCCATCTTCAAACTGTCAATGGCTCACCTGCAGCAATGCCAGGAGCAGCACAGGATGTGGCTATACAACTCGGTGTGTGGCGCTCCCCAGAACAATGATGTGGGTCTTCCTCTTTTTATTTTCAAAATCTTTTATTACACTGAGATAGTCCCATGATAGTATTTAAATGACCAAATATCAACCAAATATTAACTATTAATTTAACAGAATTTTATTACTCTTTTCTTCAAATGCTTTAAGACAACTCCATTCCATTTCTAAATATCCTTTTGATTTCCCTCTTAGTAAGGCAGATACTATATCCACATTTCTAGCTTCATGTATCTTAATCAACCAATCTTCGATAGAAGGATGAATTGCAGATTTCCAAACTTGAGCAAATAAGATCCTTGCACATGAGACCATATATAAAACAATTCTATTGTATTTTACTGACTTTATGTTGTGTGTCATGTTTAGTAAAAATAAATATGGTTCAAAGGGAATATTTATATCAAGAATGTTTTGGATGGTTCCATGAATCGTTTGCCAGAATCCTTGAGCTTTAATGCATGTCCACCAATATGAAAGAAGCTTCCCTCAGGTTCCCCGCATTCCCAGCACTTAGTATTGCCAGCTTTGTATATCTGGTGGGGTTTTGGGGGGCTAGATACCACCTGTATAACATTTTGATGTAATTTCCTTTATAGTTTTGGCACAGAGTGAATTTATTTGTTCCTTTCCATGATTTTTCCCATTCCTCTATAGTTATAGTTTTATTTATATCACTTCCCCATCTTACCATGCTGTGTTTAATAATTTCATCTTCTAGATCTCTTTCTTTTAATAGTTTATAATATTTGGATATGTGTTTACCTTTTTTGTCCATCATAATTTTATCTATTTCATTGTTATCCATCGTTAACCCAGGAGCTTAACTGCCTGCCTTAAAACGATTGTTTAATTGGTTGTATAAAAACCAATCCTTCATGTTTCCTCTTTCATTAAGTTCTTCCATACATTTCATATTGTATTTTCCTTCTGGTGTTTTCTTTATTAATTCTCCATATCTTAGCCATGGAGTACAGTATCTTTTTCCTTTGTTCTATTGTAATAGGCTACTTGCAACGACACCCAAAATTGATGTCTCATTTGATACCATACTTTAAGCAATGATCTTCTTATAACATGATGGTTAAAAGTATCATTATCTTTTGGTTCTGTATACCACATATATGCATGTATACCAAGACTCAGGTTAGCTTTTTCTATATTCAATAATTTCTTGTTTTCTAATTTGAACCATTGTTCTAACCCAGGGGGCGGCAACCTCCGGCCCGCGGGCCGTATGCGGCCCGTGAAGGCCTGGCTACCGGCCCCCAGCTGCTCGTGCCGCCACCGCCACTGCCGCCCGTCGCGGCTTTTT
>NW_024811655.1:0-2723 GCF_019175285.1 Sceloporus undulatus | reverse complement strand
GCATTTCAGGTAAAAAAGGGCCTAAGCAAGCTCAGGTAGGAAAAAGAAACATTAGAGAAAAAGGAATTTTTGTGTTGCCCTTTCCTCTCTTCATAGACATTGGTCATAATTGCTAAATGGAAGCCTTTAATATGTCTGAAAACCAGGGCCTGAGTCGGTTCTCACCAGTTCAGTTCTTAAAGCCTGTCAGGTTGGGGGCTGCTTCCCAATCCCCAAGGCCCCTCTCCTGACCCTTCTCAGAGGTCCCTTCCTGTCCACACAGAGCTAGGCGATCCTGGCTTTGCTCCTGCCTTCCTCTCCTGGCTCCCAGAGGCCCCTTCCCTTTCTCCCTCCGCTCTCCAACCTTCCCTCTTGCCCATCCGCACTGCTTTACCATTTCTCCTTCAGCATCTCTTTCCTGCCTTTCTGTTTTTCCCATTCCCTCCATCTCTCTATCACAGACACACACTCACAGCATGTGATGCACAAAAGGGAGACTCTGAGTCCCATTTGTTCAGAAAGGCAGGATAATCAATATACAAATAAGTCATTGGGAAAGGAAGAGCAAGGGGGCTGGGACCTGGACTTCAATTTTGGTGAGAGTCAAGTGCCAGCCTTAAGGCATCTATAAGACAGGGATGGCCTACTGTTGGGGATTGGGGGGGGGGTCACACTGGCCCACAGGGGATCTCAGGAGAAACCTAACATTGTATTGTCTGGGGGTGAAATGAAATACTATTTTGCTCCTCAATATTCCACAGCATCCTTTTGGGCCAAGGGAGGCCTTTTCCCCAAGAATAAATAATAATAATAATACAATTTTTATTTTTATACCGCCCTTCCCATGATCAGGGCGGTGCACAGCATAATACCAATACAATACAATAAAACACAGTGAATAATAACAACAATAGACATTAAAATTACATTAAAACCACTTTCTGGCCAGCCGACCACTGCTGCCAGGGGGGGAAGCTAACCATGACCAGCGTCCGGGAATGCTGATAAAAATAAGAAGGTTTTGAGCTCCTTCTTAAACTGAGCCAGGGAGGTGGCCGAGCGGAGCTCTATGGGCAGCGTGTTCCAGAGGGTTGGGGCCGAGATGGAAAAGGTCCTCCTTGAGGTGGAGGCTAACCTTGCCCCCGGACTCTCCTGAGCCTGAAAAGCCTGGAAGAAGGGTCAAAATAGCCAGGAGACTTAGGCCCTTTCCAGAAGGGCACCCTAGTACGTACTGTGTACGTATTAGGGTTGCCCGGGGGCATCTCTTTCACACGCCCCCAACCCTAGTACGTACACAGTACGTACAAAATGGTGGTGCCCATTCTACATGCAGATGGTGGCACCCATAAGGACGTCACGATGGCGCTGCCTCCAAACGGAGCGGCATGGACATGACGTCCTGGCGTTGCAAAAGGGCGCTTGTGGAGCCCTTTCCACGGCGCAGGAAGGAACTCCATTTCAGAGCTCCTTCCTTCATTTATGTCGCTGGCGCAGCCTTTAGACAGCTGCGCCAGCGATACAGAAGAGAAAGGGGCTGAGCGGCCCCTTTCTCCTTTCCCCGCCGCTGTTGGGGTGTCCTTGGGGCAACCAAAAAGGTGAAAGAATTGAAAACCATCAAGCCCTATGAGAAGTGGCTTAGGAGCTGGCTATGTTTATCCAGGAGAAGAGAAGGTTAAGAGTGGATATAATAGCCCTGTTCAAATATTTGAAGAGATGTCACATTGATGGATCAAGCTTGCTTTCTCCTATTCCAGAGAAAAGGAGAGGAACAGTGGATGCAAGCCACAGGGAAAGAGATGCCACCTAAAGATTAGGAGGGGCTTCCTGGCTGTAAGGGCTGTTCGAGAGTGCAATATACTCCCTCAGAGCGTGGTGCAGTATCATTATTGTTATTATTGGCCTGATACAAATGGGTGCTTTGTGGCATGCTGGCGGTGATTTTAGGGTTTGGGAGCGCGCAGTAACCGCATGCTCCCAAAGCCTAATACTTATGGGCAGCACAATCTTGACGCAGCGCCATCCATATGGAGCACGCATCCATGACGTGTCTTGTGTGACGTGTCCAAACAGCACAGCGCATAAGACATATCACCATGACGCCCCAAGGTGCAAATGGCACTTTGGTGGCATCACAGGAAGGAGATCCATTTCTGAGCTCCTTTTGGCTGCAGATCATTCTTGCAGCCATGGGTTTACTACGGCAATGATCCAGAGGAGAAAGGGACAGTCTCTGGCCACCCCTTTCTTCTAATCTGTATTGAGCCATTGTTGTTATTATTATTAAGATTTATTTCTAAAGTGTTCCTTCTTTGGAGATCTTTAAACAAAGGCTGGATGACGATCTGTTGGAGGTGCTTTGAATGTGTATTCCTGCATGGCCAGGGGTTTAACTGGATGGCCCTTGTTGACTATTCCAACTCTATGATTCCATCATTCTAAAGTGCAAACATAGCACCATGACAATGTAGTATGAAAGGACCCTCAGTCTTCACAGGAAGGGCAGTTGAGTCAAGTTCCTTACCCACAGAGGCCACATTCTCATAATTCTCCATCATCACATAGCTGTACAGAAGTCTCTGCTTCTTTGTCAAGAGTTTCCATTCGTCCTTGGTGAAAAATACTGCCACATCCGCAAAAGTCACCTGCAATAGAAAATAGCCCTCATCCAGAGAGTGACTAATAAAATGGGAGGAAAGCACATGGTGCATCCCAAATATTATTTCATTACTTCAGAATTCAGCACA